>NW_021604614.1:3897150-3900373 GCF_004785775.1 Grammomys surdaster
AAGAAGAACAAGAAGAACAAGAAGAACAAGAAGAACAAGAACAAGAACAAGAACAAGAACAAGAACAAGAACAAGAACAAGAACAAGAACAAGAACAAGAACAAGAACAAGAACAAGAGGAAAGAAACCAACCAATGTGAGCTGGGGTATGTAAGGTGCTTGTCATACAAATATGATGAACTGAGTTCAAATGCCCAAAACCTATGTAAAGCCATATGTAGCAGTACATAGCACATGTTTATAATCCCAGAGATCCCAGATGGGTAACATAGACAGGAAGTATCTGTAAGCTAATGGTAAACAGAAGGTCATGTAACAGACAAAGTGAAAAATGAACCACTAATACCAGAAGTTGTCCACTGACCTCTATATGGATGGTAGGATATGCACACAACACACTCACACAGATAATGTTGTGGCCTTAATGTGAAGTTGTCTCCCACTGGTTCACATGTTTGAATAGATGTTCCCTAACAGGTGATGCTCTTTGGGAAGGCTATGGAACCTTCCTCCTTGCTGGAGGAAGTATGTCACTGGGGGTTGGTCCTTGAGGCTTTATAGCCTGGCCCCATTCTCATTTCTTGTTCTCTTCTGCTTTCTGTGTGGATGAAGGGTGACCAGACATTATGCTTCCTTTGCCTGTTGTCACATCTTCTGAGCCATGATAGACTCTTTCCCTCTGGAAATATAAATCTAAACAAATCCTTTCTGTCTTAGTTTGCTTTCTGTTGGAGTATTTTATCACGTCAACAGAAAAGAAGAGAATACACATTGATAAGCATGCACACAGAACATGCACATGTATGTGTGTGAGCACACACACACATACACACGACACACACACACACAAAGAGAGAAAGTTAACGTAATCAGAAAAACGAATAGAAATGTACTACTATAGTTTCATCTCTGTTTCTGTGATAAGATAGCTTGAAACACACAAGGATAAAAAGAATTAATAAACCAGATATGAGGAAAAAGAGTCTCATATGACAGCAAGGTGAAAAGACAGGGTATAATCCCTGCTTGAGTCTCTTACAGTTCTTGTTTCCATGATTTCTAATTTATTTTATCAGTCTACTTATTTGGAATGATCTCACTTTTTCAATCACTTGATGTCCAAGTTATCTTAGTGTACACCCATCCCATAGTCCATATTTACATCCTATTAATGGGACCAATTTTTCTCCCTGGTTGCTGGGACTAGTTCTGTCTGGCATGAACTTTGCATGGTGACTTGTCTTCATATTAATGGCTGAGTGGAGTATGATCCCCTTCTACAGTGACTGTCATGATAATGCAGGTGATGAGTCACCTAGAGACAAGGCCAGAAGGTGACAGAACGTCACAGCAAAGGAGATGATAGCAATCAGAGAGATGAATAGAAGTATGTTGTCCAACTTTCATCTCTGTTAATGTGACAAATCACTATGACCAAAAGCAACACAGGGGTCAATTCAGCTTATAAGCTGGAGTCCAGCATTGAAGGAAATCAGGTCAGGAAACATGGAGGAGTGCTGCTTGCTGGCTCACATTCTGGTTCAAGCTTAGCTAGCTTTCTTTTTTAATTAGGTGTGTGTGTGTGTGTGTGTGTGTGTGTGTGTGTGTGTGCCTATTTTGAATTAGGGGTGTGTGTGTGTGTATGTGTGTGTCCGCATGCGCACCCGTGCATGTGCACACTTGAGGGCAATGTTTTCCTGCAGTGCTCCTAGAGGTAAAAAGAGGGCAACAGATCCCCCAGAGCTGGAATAAAAGGCAAGCACGAGCTGCCTCACGTGGATGCTGAGAACTACAACTTGGGTCCCCTTCAAGACCAATATGTACTCCTAACAACAGAGTCATTTCTCCTTAGCTAGCTTTCTTGTACAGAGCAAGACCACTTGCCTTGTAGAGAGTGGCACCGCCCACAGTGGGATAGACTCACACACATCAATTGACAATCAAGACAATCAACCACCCACAGATATAACCATAGGTCTTTCTAATCTGTGCATCGCCTCAATGGAGACTCCCTTCTTTGATGATGGTAAGCTGTGTCAGGTTACCATCAGTATCTTAAACTTCCATGTTGCTTGACTGCACTCTCCTTCAGTCGAACAGCCAGGGGAGTCCCTTCATTCTTCTTTCAACAATCCTCCAGAGTACTCCAAATCCAGGCATCCATTCCTAAGCACTGCCGGGCAGCCTCTGGGGGCCGCTTAGCATCATTTCTAGATCTCACCTGTAATAACAATTTTGGAATTTTGGTTTCTTTAAAAAACACAGAAATATTATAAAAATATGTTTTCGCTTTAATCCTAGGTGTGGGATGTGAGGAAGCTTCCGATTGTCCATAGAAGCTGATTACGATTTGCCTTGTGCTCTGGTTGAGCATGATTTTGCCAGCTGCAGATAATGTCGGTGATTATGTGACATTTGGAATTTGGGGGACTTTTCAGTGGGTGTAGAAATGCTAAGGCCCCCAAGAGGGTTGATTGTCAGTTATTGGGGTTTTTTTGGTTTTTTTTTGGGGGGGGGGTTGGTGTTGTTTGGTGTTGCTTACTCTTTGTTAAATCATCTTGTGAAAAAAAAAAAGTAAGAAGAAGAAATTAGATATTCTGATGTTGAAGATCAAACTTGCCCCAAGGAACTAGAAACCCTTAATCAGCAGGAAGTAGTCTAATGATAACATTGCCCCCATCCCCTCTATCCTTTTTTCTCTCCTGTCAAATGTTAGAGGGTTGAAAGAGTGGAAGAAAAGGGGTGGAGAATGGTAGAAGATAGAAGAATTCAAAAAGTAGCAAACAACAGCTACACTCATCAGTACAACCTTTTTTGGAAAACCTGCTCCCTGGAGTTTGTCCCTTGGAAACTAGCCTTAGCAATATCAGTATTGTTCTTCAAAGCTCTAGGCCTACATACAGATGCCAGGGGGCTGCCATGGATACCATGCATGATATGACTGGACCTGGACACCCATGGTAAGAACTGAAGTGTCCCAACCAATTTGGGACAGTTTGGGAAGGATTCTCCATACAGAAAAACAGCAAGATAAAAGGAAAAAGTGAATAAATCTTTTATGTGATCCTGATACCACCAGATAGGAAGCAAAACTTTCTGTAAATAAGGTGGCTATAGAGTTTCAGTCGATTGGGTACTTGACTAATAAATATATACATTTATGAATATATATATGAAAAAAAGGAAGGCAAAGAGAAGATGGAAGGAGAAGGGAAGGAGGGAA
>NW_021604614.1:3900383-3900657 GCF_004785775.1 Grammomys surdaster
AAAAAAGGAAGGCAAAGAGAAGATGGAAGGAGAAGGGAAGGAGGGAAAGAGGGGAAGGAAGAAGGTAGGGAAAGAGGAAGGGAGGGGAAGAATAGAAGGAAGAATGGAGGGAGGAATATGAGGAAGGAAGAGGAAGAAGGAAAGAGAAATATAAAGGAAGGGAAGAAGACAAAAGAGGAAAGGAAATAAAAGGAAAGGAATGGAAAGGAAAGGAGAGAAGAGAAAAGGAAAGGACAGGAGAGGAGGGGAGGGGAGGAGAGGGGAAAGGGAGGGA
>NW_021604614.1:3910657-3933006 GCF_004785775.1 Grammomys surdaster
CCCCCTCTCCCTCTCCCTCTCCCTCTCCCTCTCCCTCTCCCTCTCCCTCCCCTCCCTCTCCCTCTCCCTCTCTCCATGCTTCAGATCTGAGCTTCTCCTTCCTTGTGTAGTAGTAGTAAGATGCAGGGTGCTATGTAGTTCCCAAACTACCTGCTATGGGGACAGTTCAGGCTGTGACTACCATTATCACCAGAGAATTCACAGAAGAACACTAAGAGGCTGCAGTGATCATTGTGGTGACTCTAATTCCAGTGTGCTAAGCGGGCCACCTTCAAGCATGAGACCTAGTGCCATTTCCCTGAGATGACAGAGGTCTCTGCACCTGCCCTGCCCCAGCTTTTCTTACCTTGCTCTGAGCTTTATGTCCTCGTACTTACACCAGGCAGGGAAAAGCTGCAAAGACGTCTGATACCGTATGTGATCCCCATTGCCTGTCTAGACAGATGCTCTTGATTTAGACCCTTCAGTCTATGTGGTTCCCTGAAACACCTCAGCCCACAGAACAAGTAAATTTTCTAAGTACATACACGTGTATCTGGTGGTTTCCTCTTTCCCCTTGTCTTTTCAAAGAATTTTCTTTTTTAAAAAAAAGATAGCATTGCTATCTAAAAGAGGAAAGCAAGTAATTTGTCACAGTTTCCTTTCTGTCCTGTCATATGCCCTTGGGAAGGGTGATCTAATAAGATAGGTGTGTATCACTTCTGTGATCCTGGTGCTTAGGAGGTAGAGCCAAGAGCCTAAGAGGTTCAAGGCTAACCAAGGCAACATAGTGAGTTCAAGGCCAGCCTGAGACAGAGACCTGAGCTACAGATACTGCCTTGTAAAGATAAAAAAACAAGGAGAGAGGAGGGGACTGAGGAACGGAGGCAGGGAGGGAAGGCAAGAAGGCACACTGAAACTGGCTAAAGAACCTAGTTGACTAGAAAGAAAACTATGCAGCCTGAGCTGAATGATTCACAGAAACCTACCAACAGTTAGCCCTCACCGTGTAAAAGCTGTTGAGTAATTTATTCTTTGTGTTGATACAGATGAAACCCAGGGACTTTCACATCCAAGCAGGTGCTCTACCACTGAGCCACACTTGCTAAGTGATATTAGCTTGTAACTTTCTTTTTGTGCTCCTTAATATTTTTAAAAATCATATGCAAGGTATTAGATATTGTTATGGCATTTTAAGCAGTGTTTTAATGATTACCTTTTTCCTCATCTCCATGACATCGGAGGTTCCCTGGATTTTCCCCGCTGTATGTTTCTTCTCCTATCACTTACCATGTAGTATATAATATATACATATATGTGGGTGTATACATAAATATGTATACGCATGTCTCTCTCTCTCTCTCTCTCACACACACACACACACACACACACACACACACACACACAAAGGTAAACGTAAGTAAAAGAGAAAACATAGGAAGATGATGAAGAGAAGGCACTGGAAGAGGAAGAGGCTGTTTTGTAACTATACTCTCAGGAGAGCTCATTTATTTCCAGGAGAGGTAATCATGTCTCAAAGGAAGCCATCAATCACTTCTTGAGGGTGGAGCTTCCCCAAACTAAATACCTCTTAAGGCTTCCACTATCTTTAAACACCATTGCACTGAAGTGTTCGAGCTTTGATATGTTTCTCAGTGGAGACACGCAATATTAAATATTTATACAATAGCACCAGTTATACACAAGCTCACTCTCTCTCTTTCTCTCTGTTTTCTCCCTCTCTCCTTCTTTCTCTTTTCTGCTCTTTCCCCCTCTCTTTCTCTGTGCCTGCCTCTCTGTATCTCTGTCTCTCTCTCTTTCTCTCCTGATCTCTTCTTTTGTCTTGCACCAGCAGCACACTGTGTCAACTACAGATGTCCAGGAGACCTTGGTATCTCCCGGTATAAACTACCTCACTTTGTTCTTCTCTAAAATAGACTTATTTTTGGCTTTTTTGATTTTTCACGTGAGTTTTATAAAAACACAAACATGCAAAGCTTTTCAAATTCCACAAAACTAACCTTTTAAGATTTTGATTAGAGTTGTTGTAGGTTATATATTTTATCTAATACTTCCAGAATCTACTTTAGTATTGCTGGCTTCCTTCCTTTCTTTTTTTTCATTAGTTTTAATGATGTGTCTCTCTGGGGGCAGGGGTAGGTGGGAATGTGCACATGAATACAGGTGTCCTTGGGGACCAGAAGAGGGCATCAGATACCCCTGGAGTTGGAGTTACAAGTTGTTGTGAGTCACCTGATATGGATGCTAGCCACTGAACTCAGGTCCTCTGCAAGAGCACCGAGCACTCTTAACCACTGAGTCATCTTTCTAGCCCATGTATTTTCTTTTGTAATTGCTGTTAGATGGGGGAGGGACAAGACTGTCTTTTCCAGACTAATCTCAACTCTCAGTTCTCCTTGCTCCAGCCTCCTGTGTGGTGGAATACAGGAATATAGCATCATGCTTGGGCCCCTATTGTTATTAGCATGTCATCTATATCTTTTAAGATTCTCTCTCTCTCTCTCTCTCTCTCTCTCTCTCTCTCTCTCTCTCTGTCCCTCTCCCTCTCCCTCTCCGTCTCCCTCCCCCTCCCCCTCCCCCTCTCTCTCTCTCTTTCCCTTTCCCTCTCCCTCTGTGTGTGTGGGGGGAAGGGGTGCCTGCAGAAAAGAGAATGGAATGTGGAAATCAATAGAACTAGAGTTATGGACCATTGTGAGCATGCAGTGTGAGCCTAGGAAACAAACTGAGATCCTCAGCAAAAGTAACAAATGCTCATAACTTCTGAGCCATCTCTCCAGCCCAATCTGAAATAACTCTGTGTGTGTGTGTGTGCATGTGCGTGTGTGTGTGTGTGTGTGTGTGTGTGTGCTCATATGTGTTTGGGCACACGTGTGTGAAGATACCTTGCACATATATAATCTTCTTCAATCATGCTCCACCTTACATATTGAGGCAGGATGTCTCACTTGAGCCTAGAGCACACAAGTTCAGCTAATCAGGTTGCCTCTTCCTACTTCCCGTCGCTGACTGGGGTTATAGAAGAGCTACCACACCCACGTGGCTTTCACATGGGTACAGGAGTCAACTCGTTCCTCACACTTGTGTGGTTGTGAGCGTTATGAACTGAGCCATCTCTCAGCCCCATTTCTCTACTTTTCTAAGAAGACTATATGAAGTTGTAGCTTTCCTCTGAGCACGGCTTTAGCAGCACCCTGCAATTCTATGATATTTCAATAGTCACATTCAATATCCTTTCATCCAAGGTATGTTTTTTTTTCCAAGCAAGCATTTGTAAGTTAGAATGCTAATGCTTTCTATGAAGTGATATGGGGTAATTCTAAGAATATATTGCCAAGCTGGAAAAGCAAAATGTAAAATAGAATTTATAAAGCTACTTTTGATAGGAGAAAGAGGAGTACACAGAATCACAGTTACAGATGTATTTCTTACTTTCTGCAAAAGGAATAACTCAGGAGGATAAAGCAGAAGCTAACACAATTGCTCACGTACAGAAGATGGATTAGTAGGCTGTGTGGGGACGTGAAAAGGATAGATACTTCTTCAAGAATATTGTGGGTACAGATTTTACTTTGGCAACATGGTAATGTTGTACTTATTCAAAAATAAAATGAAGCCAACAATGGTGGAAATAGAAGCAGCCTGGAAGTGAACAACAACATAAAATATATACAAGGAGGAGGTTGCCTGGACAGCTCAGCAGGTAAAAGCACTTGTCATCAGTCATGTGGCCTGAGCTCCGTTCTCAGGATCCACATCTTGGAAGAACAGAATGGACTCCTAGAGTTATCCTCTGACCTCCACAAGTGCACTATCATCTGTGTGTGCGCGCATGCATACACATGCACACTCACAGACAAATGTAAGTTTTAAAGTATGACCAGAGGAGGAAGGAAGAAACGGACACTGTATCCATCAAACTGATATCCCTAATAGATTACCACAGACCTAACCCAATACCTACCTGACAGAAGGTGATCGATCACTCACAGATCTGGAGGCTCCCAAGTCTAAGGTCAGCCTGTATGCTGTCTCTTTCCCATCTGGGGACCAATCCCGACACATCAGTGTCACAGAACATGGCCTCTGAGGGAAGGAAAAGAAAGCTGCCATCTTTATCAACTCCGCTGTGCCTACTTACAGGAATCTATCATGACTGGACCAGTAGACTATTGACATTCCTCATAGAAGAAGGGGAATTGAACTTCACGTGAGTCATACCTCCCCATCATTTGTTTGCAATTCTGTCCCATTTGCACACGATGTGGTCTGGGAGGTATTAGAGTACATAGGTTGGGAGAAGTTAATGGAAGAGGTTCCATCTGTGCAGCTCTTCATGCATGTTGGATGAAGGCATTACAAGGTGGACATTTCTAGTCGCCATGGTCCTGATGGTAACCTCTCACCAATACTCTGTAAAGAAGTCTCATAAACTAACAGGTTCCCTAAGGTTGATTTGAGTGGAATAATAGCTTGGTTTGTCAATGGGAGTAAGCATGTTTTATATTTCCCCTGGGGAAGGAATCCTTGTAACACCCCTCATGACGTTATTTAACCTGAGTCACCCCTGAAAAGCATTATTTTCAATAGCCCTATTGAATACCTTGCCTTCAACAATTCTATAAAGATATGCCTTAGCCTACAAAAGTGAATCATTTTTAAGCTCACAGCCTTTAGACTTCTATGGACAGAAGCAAACTGACTCTGCCTTTGCTGTGTCATCCAGGGAAATCAACTGCCTTCTTTATGCCTCACTCTCACTATCTGTATAATATTCATGGTAACTACACACACATACAGGTAGCATGCAAATACATCTATTTACTTAATCTTGACTCTTGCTCTATAAGGTGTTGGCGTAAAGTCTGTTCTATGTATTAGTGATCAGAAAATTATAGAATGGATAGCTAGAAAATTTTCCCCAACCCATACCTACTTGTTAACATACCAAGTGGTTAAAACTAGATGTGAGTTATAAAATCTGATGTCATGTATGTGTATGTGAGGGGTAGTGTGTGTGTGTGTGTGTGTGTGTGTGTGTTATATATTTACAAATTTTACATGTGATATGTTATTTATTATATATGCTTTTGTATTTATGCATGATGGATATGTGTTAGATCTGTGGTATATGTTTTATATGTTGCATATTTATGTGTTTATGTAAATATATTCAAATGTGTTCATATATTTTATGTGTCATCATATGTCATGTATACACATATGTACGTAGGTGCATGCGACTCTGCTTCTAACAGTTGGGAGTTTATCTAAAAGTCGTTTGGTTGCATTTGAAAGTATGAGTCTCTTTTGCTTGAGTTTATAACTTCCCCCATGCCCAGATGAAAAAATCATGAAGTGTTGTCCAGTCTACATTGAAGAGACTTAGCTACCACCAGAAAGCATGAAATATTCATCCGACTGTCTGTACTTCCATGTCTGAGTAGATGCGGGTAAATTTGCAGCTTCCGCAGACCCTGAGCAGTGGTCCTCACTTAACCAGGCCACTGCATTGTGGAATGGGTTAGTGCTGATGAGACGAGCTGGGTTACGCATAGATGAATAGTGGATTTTTTGAGTTGAGATGGATTAACACAAGCTGCTATTACTTAATTTTTAAGAATTCTTTCCCTAATAATAACATGGAAGAATAGATACATTTTTAGGGTAATAAAATTAATTGTAATGCAAGAGAAAGAGGGAGTCAGAGATGCATAGGTGTGGGTGTGTACATGCCCACGTGCACAGTGGAAACTAAAAGAAGTCAAGTGTTCTGCTCTAACACTCTCTATCTTTTTCCCTTGAAGTATGGCTTCCCAGTGAACCTAGAGTTAGACTCGAGCCCAACATGCTCCCGCAATCCTCCTGTCTCAACTCCCCACAGCCCTGGGGTTTCAGGTACACATGCAGCTACATTTGTCCTTTTGCATGGGTGTTGGAATCTGGTCCTCATGTTTGCAGAATAAGCACTCTTATCTTCTAAGCCATCCCTCCAGCCCATGGATCACTCTCCCTACCCCTACAATATGGAAATGGGAGCAGTCCTGTAGAATTCTCTCTTGATAGAAAATGAATAGGCTGTAACTGGCTGGCATACCAGCCTGTGCTACCATAACCTTGATCCAACTCTAAAACCCTGGCAAGAGAGAAGATACTATCATGAGAGACATTTAGTCTTCTTCCTGTTGTTTGAAAATAAATTCCGACCTTGTGGAAAGATTCAGATGTGCCTGTTTCTGACACAGCATGCTCAGGGCACCAATTCACAGAGTTCCACAAAAGAACAACAAACCATTTACATCTTGAGAGAAGACATCTATCTTACATGTAAGCACTCATTAGTTAAGTAATTCAAATATGCCACAAGTGTAAAAAAAAAATCATTCACAATATCTAGCATATGGCCTTATCGCTCTCTCTACAGGGAATTGGTTCCAGGATCCTTCCATAAGATGCCAAAATCCAGGGATGCTCAAATCTTAAGACTATCAGACTATCGCTTTTTTTCTTTCCTTTTTTTTTTTAACTTGCAAAATTGCTATGTTTAACACTTACGGAAGATTTGGAGCTGCAGTTGAGTCCAAGACAAACACACAAAATGACCAAGGAATTTTGCTCAGCTGGTAAGAGTGAACACCTGAGTTCAAATACCCAGCACCCACATAAAAAGTCCAACATGTTTGTACATATGCCTGTAACCCCAAGACTATAGAAGAAGGTGGAAACCAGGGGGTGACTGGGGTTTGCTGGCCACCAGCTTAGCTGCAGGCTCAGCGAGAGATCCTGTCTGAAAGGTCTAAGATCATAATATAGAGCAGGATATCCAATGTCCTCTTCTGGCTTCTACACACACAGAGCATGCATCTTCATATACACATGTTCACGTATCACACACACTCCAATGTATATAAACTCATACACACGCAACTTTAAAAAGAGAGGGAGGGACACAAAGAGACAGTGAGCTACCAATATGCACATGGGTGTGAGGCCATCCACTAGAGGATGCCAACCGACCAGGGTCCACATCCACATCGTTAAAGAAAACTGACTCTTCTTCCTCTGCCAGTCACCATTTATTATTTATTTGTTCCTTATACCAGCTCATGTGTCCCTCCCTTATCCATGCTGGAATGTTGACTGGCTTGATAGAATTTACTGATAGATGATGGATGGATAGACAGACAGACAGACAGACAGACACACACACACACACACACGTAGGTGATTGATTGAAGATGAATAAATGATATATACATAGATGATTGATAGAAGATACATAGATGATAGATCAATAGATGATAGATAAATAGATAGATAGATAGATATGATGGATAGATAGTTGATAGATACATAGATAACATATAAATACATATAGAAAGGACACCTGTCAAAGGAATGGGCCTATGAGCAAATAACTCCATTTAGCTCAGGATGAATGGGGATCTCAGGTCCTACCTTTCCTCTTTCATAATGGAAGTTCCCAATTTCCTTGGCTGAATTTGGATTAAACACTCTTTCTGTAAGAGAGAACAGTGACACCTGACAGGGCGGATTTATAGACCTAAGTACCCACCCCACCTTCATGTGATTTTTTTTTTCCAGATCTTTTCTGCATCCTAGATGGCCACCATGTTGGATTTAATATGTTGCCATGGTATTGCCCCCAAGCACACAAACTGAGATAACAACAGCCCATCTAACCCAGGTAGGCGCTTTCTTAGTTTGCAGGCATTCTCATTAGAAACATAAGCACACACATGTCACACTGGGCAGGAAGGCTGTAGCTGCTGGCTGGAGTACTCATTACTAGGCTGTCAGTTACTATTGCTAGAAAAGGGAAGAGGCAAAGATTTAGATGTAGTGCTGTAGCTCTGAGGGGCCCTTGTGGGGATTTTCAATCCCTTTGCAACTCAGCTTTCTCATCTCTGCAATGGATGTAATAAACCCAATACTGCAGGCTGTATAACCAGTAAACAATCATAAGTACATATGGCCCCCGTCTGACACCAAAACAATCAACAGACAAAAGATAATAGCTACTGTTGAAGATTTGTAAGTTACTCGACATGAAAATTCATTCTAAGTGGGTGTGACTGTATATGCCTGTAATCTTAGCACTTGGGAGGCTGAGCCAGGGGATCACTGCAAGTCTGAGGTCTCTTCAGATGCATAGAAAATTCAAGGCCAGTCTGGACTACAGTGTGAACATAAGGAAGAAGGAGAGAAGGGAGGATGGAGGGATGGAAGGAGGGGAAGAGGGAGAGGAAAAGGAAGGAAGGAGGATGGGAAGAAAAGAGGATGGGGAAGGCATAGAAGGAGGAAAGTAAAGGAAAAAAGAAAACATAAAACTCTACATTAAAATGAATATGTCACACAGTATGAAAAGTTCCAGTGAGAAGGCAAACATTTCAGACATTTCTTGGCCTCTTATTCAAAACCAGCAGCCAGCTGCCACCTACAGAGTTGGTGGAATCCAAGGTGGTCTCTGTGACAGGTTTGCTGACTAGAAGCTTTATTAGTCGTCGAGGAGGTGGTTTAAGCCAGCCTGTGCCAGTATCTCTGATGGAAATTCCAATGAAGAGCTCCGGGCCTGTGGGGCTGCAGATCTGAAAGGCTGAGCTTAGATGCTTAGACAGTAGATTCCTTATGCTCTCTTTAGCTTAGCATGTGTTTGCCTCCACTGGAAAACCTTTCTCCCTTTTTAGCTGTTGAGGATTCATTTTTGCATCTTCTTTGATTGCTACACACACACACACACACTCATGCATATGCACACCATTGATGGTGCTGTTACTGCACACATATATGAAATCTGAAAAACGGTATATTAAAGAAAGAAATCAAGAAAAGAAAGAAAGAAAGAAAGAAAGAAAGAAAGAAAGAAAGAAAGAAAGAAAGAGAGAGAGAGAGAGAGAAAGATGAATGGGAAGGAGGGGGGGAGGGAGGGAGGGAGGGAGAGAGAGAGAGAGAGAGAGAGAGAGAGAGAGAGAGAGAGAGAGAGAGAAATCCTCATTCAATAATGCACCACAAGACTAAATTCAAAATCAGGAGCAAGCAGGAAACAAAAACCCAGCCATATCAGAGAGCACCGCTACACTGCAGCCTGAGAAAGGGAGCCACCCAGGTTCACTGGTGAGGACTTCTAAACCAAAGGCACAGACAAGCCTTCTGATTTCTTTCCAGGCTACTCTGAGTTTGTTCATACTCATGGTTCCCTGATGTGAGAGGTGTTTTGTTTTGTTTTTACATTTATTTACTCATCTTGTTTTATGTGTATGTGCTTGAGTATATATGTACAGCACAGGGGTGCAGGTGCCCTAAGACGCCATAAGAGGACATAAGGTTCCCTACAACTGGAGGAGTTACAGGTGACTATGGAGCACCTAACATGAGCGCTGGGAACTCAACCTGGGTCCTCTGGTGTTGGGCCCCATTTTGGCCCTGGTTTGGGCCTTGTGGACAAACCCGAGCCTGGCTTGAGTTTCTGCAACCTTGTTGGGAGAACCTAAGCCTGGGTCGAGTTTTGAGACCTGCCTCAGTCACTTCTGTACCAGGGTGACTCAACAAGACCCGTTTGGCACTGCCTCTGCTCCACGGTTGCTGATGTAGAGCCTTGCCATTGGCCCTGTCAGTCACCCTATACAATCTGTCACCCTTCCCCGCCCCTACATCATCTCATCCCACCAAAACTCCTCCTCCCTATGCTCCTAGTTTATATAAGTGAGAGGCTGATACGTTAAAGTTGAGTTCCTGCTTTGACAAGACTCCTGTCCCAGAGAGACCTGGCAGGACTGGGATGCTCTCCTCTCGCCTGGACCTGTCGGCAAGGAGCCGACACTCCGGAAGAGCAGTAAGTTCCTCTAATTGCTGAGTCATCTCTACAGCACCCTTTAATTTTGGTCAGAGTCAACTTGATTAGATACAGAATCATCTAGGAGACACGCCTCTGGGCATGTCTGGGAGGATATCACCAGAGAGGAATAACTAAGGAAGGACTATCAAATCCAAATGTGGGTAGCAACTCTCCATGGGCTGGAGGCCTGGGCTGAATAAAAAGGAGAAAGTGAGCTGAACGCCAGCCTTCATGTCCAAATCTAGACTGCAGAGGCGATGTAAGCAGCCACCTCATATGCCTGCTGGTTTTCCTTCAAGTCTCCTAAAAGTATCTCTGAGGCAAGTAAATGTAGGGAACAGCTTAGCAACCTGGAACTCCACTTGGCTTGGGCTAAAGACATAACCACTCCTCTGACAATGCACCCGGCCGCTGTGATGGTCAGCTTTAATTGTCAACTTGGCACAACTTAGAAACACCTGAGAAGAGAGTCCCAAAGAGATATTGCCCACAGTGGGCATGTCTGTGGGGGAGATTGCCCTAATTAAGCTGACTGATGTGGGAAAACAGAGCCCACACTGGGCGGCATCATTCCTTAGTTAGAGGGTTCTGCACTGCGTATGAGAAATCAAGCTGAGCTCAAGCAAGCAAGAGGTCATGCCTGCATTCATTTCTCTCTATCCTTGATTGTAGGTGTACTATAGCTAGATGTTTAAGTCCCACCTTCCCTACCATGATGGATTGTGTCCCTTTAAACTCTGAGCCAAAATAAAACCTTCCTCCTTGAAGTCACTTTCCCCAGCTATTCTTGTCCCAACAATGACCAAAGTAACTAACACAAGAGAGGAAGCACTAAGCAGCCACATAGATTGAGGAATTCCCCTTCACAAATCCCTGTACTATGAAGCAGAACTGTGGGGCTTGGTGTGGAGAATGTGTGGGGACACATGGCACCACTACAATTTCACAAGTCGCTTAACCTCAGTTTAAACCTTTTATTTCCTCTCCTGAGAAAATAAATACCGTGGTGTCACCTTCACTGGTTAGTTATAAGCCTTAAAACAATCTATGAGTGTGGATTACGTGTTTGAGTGTGCAGTAAACATTTCGAAAGTGACCACCCTTGATGATTGACCTTATCTTCTGTCTGGAATAAAAGCAGGCATTGAAATCCAAGCAAGGCAACCATTCCTGACATCCTTGGTAAATATCGTATAGGAATTCTGCTTTTGCTGCCACTTTGAGATCCCTCAACATCACCTGCATCCCTGTCCTCTGTTCCACTATCCAGGAACATCTTAAGCAGAGGGCAGACAAAACCTTCCTCATGCATTTAAGGGAAACTTTGCCACATAATTGTTAAAAATTAATCTCCTTAATAGCAACAGTATGTCAGCCAATGACATGTGAGAAGCTAGATTTCCAAGCAACCAGAATCCCCCTCCTCTGTTGCCATGGACTTAGTCCCAAGCATCAGAAGATGTTGTTGAATTCCAGCCATCATCTCCCTCTGGTACCACATGTGACTATCACCTTGTATCCCTCCTGGCAGGAATGAGGACACTACAAAGCCGTGCTTCTCAACCTGTGGATTGTACCCCTTTGGGGTCACACATCAGATCTCCTGCATATCATATAGCTACATTACAGTTCATAACAGTAGTAAAATTACAGTTGTGAAGTAGCAATGAAACAATGTTATGGTTGAGGTCACCACAACGTGAAGAACAATACTAAAGGGTCACTAAAGGGCCACAGCATTAGGAAGGATGAGAACCACTGGTGTAAAGAAGAACTGTTGCAACTCCCACTCTAGCTATAGAACTATTAAAATAAGGGGACTCCAAAGAATGGGAATTCTCCCAAGTATCTCAGGCTGGAAGAAGGAAAAAGCTAAAGACTGGGGCCAACCTCAGGAAGAATTTGTCTTCCTGGAAGAGATTTCACACAATTCTGAGTTGCCAGGCCACTTAGAGCTGTGACGATGATAATTCAGTGATGGGCAGGACCACACCTTGAGTAGGCCCTCTCAGGCACACCTCTTGCTTTCAGCTAAACCTCAGCTTCGTGTCAAGACTCATGAATTCGGACTTATGGAAGTGGGGTCCGTGAACCTAGTTTTTCATCTTCCCAGTGTGGCCATATTGAATATAACTCACTTTTTCTCTTCCTCTGCTTTTCACTACAACTTGTCTCTTCAAATGGCCTATTGAGAGTGGGCAACAGAGGCTTATTAGAGCTTCCAGAGCCAGACTCTGACTCTAACAACTCCAGTAACACCTCCAGCCTCCTTTAGGAAGCTTTCTCAGGACTTCCAGGAAGGAGATGCATGCTGAGGCTGCTTTGCAATTTCTTCCTAGTGTGAGTTTCAGACAAGGAGCTCTCTCTTACTCTGTGTTCCGTTGGTATGAAGAGATGCCATGACCATGGCAATTTTTATAAATGAAAGCATTTAACTGGGGTTTGCCTACAACTTCAGAGGTTTAGTCAGTCCATCATTGTTACAGCAGGAAGCATGGAGCCATTCATAGACATGATGCAGAAAAAAATAGCTGAAAGTTTTACACCTGGATTGGAAGGCAGTGGAGGGAGAGAAAGAAAGAGAGACTGGGCCTGACTTGAGCTTTTGAAACCCCAAAGCCCACTCACCCACCCCACCCCACCCCCAGTGACATATTTACTCCAAGGCCAGACCTACTCCAACAAGGCCACACTTCCTAATCTCTGCCAATTAGTGCCACTCCCTAATGGCCAAGTATTCAAATCCATAAGCCTATGGGCACCATTCCTATTCAAACCACCACAGGGGCCTTAGCTCAATACTTATTTTATTCCCCTCATATCTGTTATTGTATGTTCTTTGAGCTGGATAGAGACAGCCATCCCCCTTCCAACAAATGTTTACTAGGTAGGGGTTGGCATCCAACCTCTTACAGATCCTTTTCCTATTTCAATCTTAGACAAGACACATGGTATCCACACAGTATTTCCCACTGACAGTGAGAAACTCCAGGAGCCCCTGGAGCCAGCCCCTAGACTAGCCTCTCTTCCATATGTTGCTAAAACCAAATCTACAAACGTGTCTGTGCATTCTCTCCCCGCAACAAGCAAACCATCAATTTTCTGCTTTGAAAGATAAAGCCAAGAGAAAAATGATTCTGTTAAGAGCTGGAGGACACAATTTCTAAGTCTTCCCTTTCCTATTTCTAGTTCCTTCCACTTCAGACACCCTTACCCGTGATTTGCTCACTGACACCCCCAGGATATACACGAGTTCTAGGAGCAGGAAGTACATAGACACTTTGATGGATGTCTCCTTATTTTGCTGTCATTCATTTAATAACATATCTTATTCCCAACCATAATAGCAGGCAATTTTTAGATTGCTTCTTGCAGGAAAGGAAATATGTTGGAAAGAGCTCTGTTTTGCATAGGTCCCTTCTTTGCTATTGCTTAGCAAGAAGCATGTTCACTGATGTGCCCAGGCATCTAGGTGAAAGGTATTCTTGGATAGGACATGGAGGTGTAGAGATTCATTCAGCTGTGCTTCGTATGTTAGCTCCCAGTATGTATAGTTATTTCCTATTACTATTGATCCTGAAAATTCTAGCCAAGGACAGAGGAAGTGGCTTAGATATTAAACACAACTGAGGTTCTTCCAGAAGACCTGAGCTCAGCTCCCAGTATCCCACATCGGGCAGCTCACAACCACCTGTGCCTCCAGGTCTTCTCTGGCCTCTGCAGGCACACACACACACACACACCCACATACACACACACATACATACACATGAACGTAAACACACAAACACACACATGTACACACACACACACATACACACACACAGAGGTGGGGAGATCTTAAAAATAATTTCATCCACACTTGGGCCTTCCTTCTTCTTAAACTTCATAGAGTCTGGGAGTTGTATCATGGGTATTCTGTACTTTTTTGGCTAATACTCACTTATCAGTGAGTATGTACCATGTATGCCCTTTGACATCTGGGGGAACAAAATAATCATGAAAAGCAGAAGAAGGGAGGGACCTGGGTGGAGGGGAGAGAGGGGGAAAGGGAGGCAAGATCTGGTGTGGGGGCAAACAGGAACGAAGCCCAGAGGGACAGGAGAATGAGTGGAAATATGCAGCAGTGGGGGTTGAAGGTGGGGGGGTCCTCTAGAAAGTCCCAGAAACCTGGAATGTGAGAGGCTCCCAGGACTCAATGGGGATGACCTTAGCTGAAATGCCCAACAGCGGGGAGATAGAACCTGAAAAGACTACCTCCAATAGATAGGCATGGCCCCCAGTAGAGGTATGAGGCCATCCACCCATCTTCAAATTTTTTGACCCAGAATTGTTCCTGTCTAAAGGATAATATCTTTCCTAGCAAGCATGAAGACCTAAATTCAATAACTAGAACCTATTTTTTGAAAAAAAAAATCCTAGTGGAACTCACTTATAATTTCAGTAGTGGGGAGATAGAGACTGGAGGATTCCTGGGTCTCGCCAGACAATTTACCTACATAGATAAAGTCCAGGCCAGCAAGAGACCCTTACCTCAGAGGTGAAGAATCAGATGATTGGAACCCACAGGTTGTCACCTGAGATTGTCTTCTAGCCTCCACATGAACATAAGCACATAGGTCTGGCTATTTTTCCCTCCTTGGAAAACTTAATTCACAACTGTAAAACTCTGCCCAACTTCTCTGCTCTTCAGGTCTCACATTCCTGTTCTGGGGACAACCCTTCCCCCCCTCCCACACACACACACAGGGCTATCAATAAACTAAGTCATTTGGCACCAAGAGAGCTCTCCTGTGTCTAGAAATCACCTGTACTCTCTGTGTGCATTACTTTGCTAACTAAATAAAACAGATTTCATTGGAAAGCATGTTAAGTGGTGTCCCTGCCGTTGGCAGTTTAAAACAGAGTTATAACCTGTTCTGAGAGAAGTCTAAAGAGAGGGACTATTCATTGAGCTTGGCAAGAAGCCACCTGCTGAGCTTCCAAGCAAACCAACGTGCTATCACTTATAAATTACAGCTGCCATTGAAAGCTGCTGGTTCAGGGGACCTGACATAAATAGGTACACTCTAGACAAATCTTTGTATGTGTACACATGTGCATGTACACACATGTGTACACAGGTGGACACACACATATACACACATATGTGCACACACATGTACACACACAGCAGTTCTAAGAGTTTGCTTCTAGCAGGACTGTTTTTCTTGTATAAGGATAAATGCAAGCACCTTCCTGTCCCTTTCCTCAAGCTCTAATTCATCAGGAAGCTTGCAAACATTACAGTGTTTTTATTTAAATTGTTAACCCAGTTATTCAATGCAGCAAAAGAGATGAAATGGACAGCATTGGAATGCATTATTTAGAATGTGAAAAGATTTCTAGAAATTAATACTGTCCTTTCTTTTAAAAGATTTGCTTTTAATTTATTTATGTGTATATCTGCACGTGTATGCAAGTTCTCACAGAGGCCAAAGGTGAGGTGATTATGAGCCACCCAACATTTGAGCTGGGAACTGAAGTCAGGCTCTGGAAAGGCAGTAAGTGTTCTTAACCACTGAGCAATCTCTCCAACTCCTAAAATTAATAGTTTATTTCAGCAATGAATGATGCACATGCCTGTCTTCATAGTGTTTGGGAGACAGAGGTGGGTAATGAGGCATTTGAGCTCAGCTTCGGCTACATACCAAGTTCAAGGCCACTGTTTTTCTATCTGTTTCTGTTAAACAGGGTAGATATGTTTGATTGTGTGTGAGGTGCACTTACGTGTGGAAGTACTGAAGACTGTATAGAGAGTAGAGGTTAAACTTGGCTATCATTCTTTGGGCATTGTCTATCCTGAGGAGTGTGTATGTGTGTGTGTGTGTGTGTGTGTGTGTGTGTGTGTGTGTGTGTGTGTGTTTGAGACTATTTCACTGGCCTGGAGTTTGACAAGTAGGGTCTGCTAGTTGGCCAGAGAGTTTGTCTTAGTTATAGCTTCATTGTGTCAAAGAGACACTATGACCAAGGCAACTCTTATAAAAGACAACATTTAATTGGGGCTGGCTTACAATTTTAGATGTTCAGTCCATTATCATCATGGCAGGAAGCATGGCAGGTGGAGGCAAACATGATGCTGGTGAAGAAGCTGAGAGTTCTACATCTTGAACCAAAAGCAGGCAAGAGACTCATTTCTGAAGGCAGTCAGGAGGAGGGTCTCTTCCACATTGGGTAGAGCCTGACATAGGACCTCAAAACCCACCCTTCAGAGTAACACAGAGCCTTTCCTCCAACAAGACCACACCTTCTAATACTGCTACTTCCCATGAGCCAAGCATATTCAAACCAACACAGAGCCCCAAGAATTTGTCTCTGCCTCCATGTTTGTATATGGATTCTGGGGGTTGAGATTAGGTTCTCCCACAGCCTGCAAGGCAAGGACTTAACTATCTCACCAACCCTATACATTTAAACTCTGCTGAAAGTTTCAAGTGTCTAATCACTAAAGATTTTAAATATTTGTGTTGATAATTTAATTTTTCATGTTGCATAAAAAATCTTTTCATATCAAAAATCTTAACACTGCTTTATATCATATAAATATACACAATTATAATTTGTCAATTTAAATGAGAGGAAAAAGTAATTTCTTTCAGATCTCTTGGGTAAGGTACAGGGAAGAATAATAGAAAAGCTGCTGACTGGTTTCCAATATGTGCTCATAAAAAAACATGGGATATTTGCTGTTTTACATTTTCTGCCCACCAGTGAGCCAGACATTAATTTCCTCCCATACGAGTGGTTGATCAACAACTCAAACAAGGCTCTGGAGCACATGAAAGACGCCTGCTCCTCTTGAAAACACTAAAACAATGCTGGTTTCCACTATCTCTAGGAGGCTTGAAGTAATATGAACAAAAAGAGATTACCTGAACTGCAAGCAAAGGTTAGCCCACTGGGTTCAAGTTTTCCTGGTGGCTTTAGAAGAGTTGAGTTTGGCTGGAGAGATGGGTCAGTCAAAAAAAGTACATTCTGCTCTTGCAGACAATCTGAGTTCAATTCCCAGCAACCATGGTGTTGTGCACTACAACTGCCTGTAACTCCAGCTGCAGGGCATCTCTTAC
Organism: Grammomys surdaster; assembly: GCF_004785775.1. Lineage (NCBI taxonomy): Eukaryota > Metazoa > Chordata > Mammalia > Rodentia > Muridae > Grammomys > Grammomys surdaster. The sequence goes on from NW_021604614.1 coordinate 3,927,617, forward strand.
CCTCTTCTGGTCTCTGTGGACACTGCACTCATCTGCACACACACATTCAGGTACACATGTGTATACAAATAAAAGCAAACCTGTAGAAGGACAGGACTATCTTTTCTTTTAGGTTCCATCCGAATTTAGAGAAAGTGCAGATAATGTTGGTGAGAGAAAACAAATACTGTGATAGTCCTACTGAGATGGCACGGAGGATAAACATACTTGCTGCTCAACCTGATGACTCAAGTTGCATTTCTATGACTTACACAGTAGAAGAGAAGCTACGTCTGAAGTTGTTCTCTGACCCCACATGCACTCAGGCATATGTGTGCAGGCACACACACACACACACACACACACACACGTGAGGGAGGGAAGATGGAGGAAAAATATATAAATGCAAATTATTTAAAAGGACATTGTCATAACTGTGATAAAATACCTGACAGCAAAAACTCAAGAGAGCAAAGATTTAATTTGCTGAGTTTTGAAGAGGTTGACATGAATTCATCATGGCGGGGAGCACATGGCCTGGGAAAGCAGCTCAAATCACAGCACTTAGGAAGCAGGATGGGAAATGCTTTGCTTGTGACCGATTTCTCTAATAATCAGTTTTTACACTCATTTATTTATTTACTCTGTGTGTGTGTGTGTACACTTGCTCACTTGCGTGTGCACCATAGCATGCATCATCTGCTTCATTCATGGTTTTCTCCTCTTGCTCCTTGTATTCATTCCAGGCGCCTGGCACATGGCATGGTGCTGCTCACACTCAGATTAGGCCTTCTACTTAGTCAGTCCTCATTGCAAACACCCCCACAACACACACTCTGGGGTATATGCTACTGAACTCCTAGGTACCCATCGGGCCAATCATGCTGAGCATTAAAATTAACCATTCCAAACATATACCAAGCACTGAGTGTCTCCTTGGTTGCATCCTATTTAAAACTACCACTGGGGGAAAAAATAATCCTGGTGGCTAGAAATGTGGCTCAGTTGTTGGAATGCTTACCTAGCCTGCATGATGACCTGGATTTGAAACCTAACACTTCGTGAATCTAGGCTTCGTGGCAATGTTTATAATCTTAGCACTGGAGAGGTAGATGCAGGAAAAATAAAAAGTTCAAGACCACCTTTGGATATTTAGTGATCTTGAAGCCACATCGGACTACATGAGGCCCTGTCTGAAAACAAATAGAAATGGAATGTGTCAGGTTTTCAGCCTATTGACAGGAGTCTAACATAGAATGAGCACCTGCAACTACTACTTACTCTTCTCATTGTTGTGACCAAATACCACACCATGATAAGAAACGCATGAAAACAGGATTTCTTTGGCTCACAGTTTGAGGGGGTACAGTACATCATGACAGAGAAAGCATGGAGGGAGGAGTATGAGGCAGTGGGTCGTGTTAGGTACACTGTCATGTAAAACAGAGAGACATATGCTAGTACTTGACTTGCTTTCTCCTTCTTACTCAAGAGCGGATCCCAGCCCATGGAATGGTGCCACCCACACCACCCACACCAAGGGTTGGTCTTCTCTCCTTAGTGAAACCTCTCTGGAAACACTATCACAGACACATCCAAAAGTGTGTCTCCCCAGAGATTCCAAAACTAGTGAAGTTGATAATTAACCCTCACAATAGACTAGCCATTATCTGTTTAACTGGTTGTAAGAAGAAGAAATTATATGCACCCTTTCACCCAAATTAAAAGGTTACCCAGAGGTATAACAAGTAATCTGGGAATGGCTTTGAATCTCAGCCTTCCTGCAAATTAGGCAGGCTTACCACTTCTTGCAAAGAGTCACACTTAAGCTTCTCTTGCCTCCTGTGAGCCCACAGCCAGCCCCAACCGCAACATGCTCTGCAAAGCTAAGCTTTCAAGTCTTGATCCCTTACAAAACACAGAGGGCTGTAGACCTACACTAAAGGATACTGTTGAGTGCAATTTGACTTAGTGGCTCTGATTTTTATCTTTTGTACTGAGCAAAGGGGGAGGAAAGGCAGCACTGTTTTATCAGCAGCTACATGGGTAAGCATATTGTGCACTTCAATTAGACTCCTTTTATCTAGCGCTGCCTCCTGCTTTAAGTGAAACACTGCCTTGTGTTTCTGCCCTCTGCAAGCAGGCACACACAGCCCATGTGGAGGCTCCAATATGCTTTATTAAACAGAAAATTAATACAATGCCATTGTGTCGGCTGGCGGCTCCTTGAGCCTTAAAGACCTCAAAGTATTTTTATTATCAAAACCCAATTTTAGCTTGCAGAGACTGGGAGCCTGGAGACATTCATATACACATGCTCTCTCCCAAGGGACAATTATATGAATCCCAAGGTGAAGACTCGGTCGGTACTGAGGAGAAGAAGAAATAGAAATTGGCTGGGCAACTCTAGGGTAAAAAGACCTCCAAAAGCTAAAAGCCAGGAATGTCCTTGTGCTCCTTTACAGACTTGTCTTTGGCAAAGGTCAGAGATGCTAGGCCTTTATAAGCCAAAGTATCTCTGGTTCTACCATGGCTAGGGCCCCAGATGCGAGGAAGGGCGTATCTGGTTTTTATTTCGCTTAATCTCTTCTCCTTAAAGGGGAACCCCTTTCCTGTGATGTGAATGAAACTGTGAGGCACCTGGACACCAGGGATGGAAAGTGGACTGACCAGCAAGACCTTCCCACCCCTCCCCCATCCAGGAAAGCCGTGGCAACCCCATGTCCCATTCCCAGAGATTCCCCCTGCCTTACGGGAGCTCAGCTTGCTTGCCTCTCTTAAATGCTCTATAATAAAATGCCTCTTTCTAAAGCTCACCCTCTGTGGTCCTTGAGTTTATTCTTCACATTCATGAGACAAGAACCTCAAAGCCAGGAGCTTTGGCAGCTTTGATGGCTATTGAGTTTTCAGGACCTTACTCCCACAACCCAAGCCTACCCAGGAAGTAGGAAAGGCTCAATGGCTATCAAAGACACCCTGCTAAACCTGCATTAGTACCACATGCAGCCAAAACAATGGGTAATTATATGAATGAAGCTGAGCACCTGGCTATATCCAGAGCACAAACAAAACCAGGAAATGGTTCCCTGGGTACAGTGCCTGCTGTATATACCGGAGGAACTGAGTTCAGTCCTCAGGACTCACATAGAAGCTGGGTGTAGTAGCAAGCATTTGTAATCTAAACATTCCTGTGGAGAGATAGGTGGTGGAGAATCCCAGGATGCTTTGCAGAGTAGGTAGCCTGATATTCAGGCATTCAATAACAGTGACAGTGGGATTTGGATACATCTCTACAACTTCCATTTAATCAACAGATGTTTACTGAATCCCTGCAACGCTAGTTACTGTGGGTGCAGTGGAGTGGGTAGTGAGCTGGGCTCTAGTCTTCGAGAAGATTGATAAATGGAAGAAAAAGAGAATGCAAAGCTGTGTGGTTAAAAGCGGTGCTCTGGCTGCACATCTGGCCTTCAGCCCATCCGGCCTTCACTCCTTTCCTCCATTCTTCTGGACATCAGATGGCAGCTGTGCTTGGGGGCTTTCGAAAGGCCCAATTCTAAACTCACTGTGGGAATCATTCGAAGCTAGAGAAGGCTAGTGAGAGAGGTCTGGACAATCCCACATAACTAGAAATAGATTTGGAGATTGAGATAACCCTTCATCTGTTGGTGGAGAGAGTAGTAGATCCCTCTGTGGAGGGAAGACCATCAGACCATCATTAAGAGACCAGAGAAATGGATCAGGTCCTCAACAGGGAACTTTCAAAAGCTTGGTCCAGAAACCTAGAGTGTAGCCCTGGAGTGCTGTAACCAGATAATTGCAGCACCCAGGAACTGGAGCCAGCCTTCCCTACGACCACCATTGACCAACCAAGACTTAAGTTATTTGCACAGCATTTATTTATATAGGTCTATTTGCACGGCCCTGATCTACATAGTAGAGGTTAAATAACTAGAAACTACATGCACATGCACAGTAGCTCACAGTAACCTCCCAAGAGTGTACACAGGACAATCTGGACCTCCCCACAGTCACATAACAGAACTGCAAACTGAGTAACTGACCAATAGAAACCTTACCTTAATCTTAGTCGCTCCCTGTAGTGGAGTCTCATTCGCAACCCACAAACACATTTTGTTTTAAGCAGGGTCCTTAGTTAGAGTTTTTACTACTGCAAAAACCCACCATGACCAAAAAGCAAGTTGGAGAGAACAGGGTTTATTTGGCTTACATTTCCACACCACCAACGAAAGTCAGGATTGAAACTCAAACACAGCAGAAACCTGGAGGCAGGAGCTGATCCAGAGGCCATGGAAGGTTGCTGCTTACTGGCTTGCTCCCCATGGCTTGCTCAGCCTGCTTTCTTATAGAACCCAGGACTACCAACCCAGGGATGACATCACCCATGATGGGCTGGGCTTTCCTTATTGATGACTAATGACGAAAATATTTTACAGCTGGATCTCGTGGAGGCACTTACTCAACTGAGGCTCATTCCTCTTTGATATCTCTAGCTTGTACCAAGATGACATGCAAAACCAGCCAGTACAGGTAGTATTTCTGTTATTATGTACCCTACTGCCCAGGTTTGCAATATGCCAGTGAAAACTGAACTTTTTATTAAGTTATAAGATTTAATTGAAGTAGGCTAGAAAGACATAAGAAACCACTGGGAATGGAGAGACTCTGATACTCAAGTCAGAATGTGTCTAAGTTTGAATACAGTTTTGCTCTTCCCTGGTATCTTTTGAGAATCTCACAGACATGACTAAACCTTTGTTTATAATGCACAAGAAGTATGGCTTTCCCTGCAACCTATGGGACATAGGATTTTAAATCAGGGGCATTGGTGGTGATACAGGAACTTTTGCATAACCCTTAACTTTTAGGATTACAAGAGGTTTGAGAAAGGTGGTCAAAGAAGAGAAACGCAGACCAGAATGGAGGACCAGCATGTACAAAAGCTTGACACACATGGCAAGACCACAGAGGTTCAATACCAAGGTAGCATGAGCTGACGAAAGAGAAGATTTAGATGTGGCCCTGTGTGGAAGGACAGATATAGGCTCTGGGTTAGGGGCAGTTTTGAAAGTCAGATCAAGAAACCAATGAGGATGGATGAGGAGAAGCCATGTGCCAAGGTAGTCATGGAGGTAATAAGAGCACAAGAGCTTGGTGTTGCTGCTGCTACTGCTGCTGCTGCTGCTGCTGCTGCTGCTGCTGCTACTGCTGCTGCTACTGCTGCTGCTGCTGCTACTGCTGCTGCTGCTGCTGCTGCTACTGCTGCTGCTGCTACTGCTACTGCTGCTGCTGTTGCTGCTGCTACTACTGCTGCTACTGCTGCTACTGCTGCTGCTACTGCTGCTACTGCTGCTGCTACTGCTGCTGCTGCTGCTGCTGCTGCTGCTACTGCT
>NW_021604614.1:3933406-3941576 GCF_004785775.1 Grammomys surdaster
CTGCTGCTGCTGCTGCTGCTGCTGCTGCTGCTACTGCTGCTGCTGCTGCTGCTGCTGCTACTGCTGTCATTTTTCCATGCTGGAAACAGAATTTATAGCCATCTGTCTTCTATATAAGCACAGTTCTATGGCTCTCACCTATTTTACACACACACACACACACACACACACACACACACACACACACACACAAATCTTCTGATTACCTATAGATGCTCCTGGTTACCTGTGGTTCTGAAACCCAGTTCTTTAATATTGAAAGCTATTCACGCTTGGATCTGTGGGAGTCAGGTTTTAGATTTCCCCATGGAAAATCTAAAGTCATGAGACTTTTTGGATGTGTTTGCTTGGTTTTTAAATGTATGTGTGTGTGCATGTGTCTATGTGAATGTATGTGTGCATTCGTGTGTGAGTATGTTCAGAGGCCAAAAGAGGGTCTCAGATCCTCGGTGAGCTGCCTGACATGGGTGCTGAGAATGGAACTCAGGTCTTTCAGAAGAGGGGCAAGTGTTCTTAACGGCTGAGCTCTTTCTCCTGGCCCCATCGTGAAACTTTTAAACAAACACTTAGGCTGTGGACATGATCTGTGGGTAGAGCAGTTGCTGGACAAGCATGATGACCTGAGTTTGAATCCCCAGAACCCTTGCAAAGCCAGACACAGAAATATATGTCTATGGTCCAAGTCCTTCTCCACTGAGGTGGAAGGTGGGACCAGGAGAAGCCTGGGACATTCAAGAGACAGATACCCTGGTGTGAACAGTGACAAACAACAGAGACCCTACCTCAAATACAGCAGAAGGTAAAAATTGATGACATCCAATGTCTTCTCTGACCTCCACACACTTTCAGTCATGCAATCTAACACACACACACACACACACACACACACACACACACCAAAAACATTCACAGTGAACATTTTAAACAATTTTTCCTGATTATTAGACACTGCTCTAGATGCCTGACATGCATTTAATCAATTTAATCAACACACCCCATGGGAAAGCTCCATTGCAGTGTTTTGTGTTCTGTGTGAAGCTGTGTAAGGCTTCCAATGTGGAGCTGTATCCCCAGAGGCAGATGGGAGCCTGATGTTGCCTGCTCCCTGCTGCTTACAACTTCTCCAGCAGGAGGCTGGAAATGTATACTTATGGGCTGAACCCCCTTGAGAAAGGAACACAGCAGCTGAGCCTGGAGGGAAGGCATTCAGGTAGAGAGAAAATCAGCATGTTAGGACATTCACCAAGCCCAAGACTGAGCACTAATTGAAATTCATGGATTATTAAAAATGAACAGAAAGAGGATATGAAGTTGAGAGTGGAACGTGTTGGGAGGATCAGAGGCGGGAGGGACTGGAGGTGGGGAAAGAGAAGGCGGATATGATCCTATTTCATTGAATATGTGTAAGAAAGTCTCAAAGAATAAATAATGAATAAATCAATACATAAATAAATAAACAAACAAAACAGGAACAGAAGTGAAGTCAGATGTCTATACTCACCTGGAGGCTTTCTCTCACTCTGTAAGGGCTGGATGGCTTCTGTGGTTCCCCAGGTACAAATCTCAGTTAGGAGATGTCTCTGGAGTTACATGAATGGCTGAGCCTCTCCAGCAGCCAGTTCTAGCCCCATTCCTTGATTTAATTACACTGTAACCTGTAATAGGAAGCCAGCATCCTTCCAGACAAGATGAATATTAAGCCCATAGACCTGCACTCTCTCCGGCAGACACACTCTCATTTTTGCATATTAATGACACAGTAGTTAGTTTTTCTTTCATTTTGCATCCCTGGTCTCCTAATTGGCACTTCCTCACCATCATCACCTGAAACACCTTTGCCCAATAATAATTTCATTGCATGTATGTCTGTGTATGTAAACTTTGCGTGTGTGTGCAAGCATGTTTGTGTACCCATGCACCCATGCAATCATGCAACCACGCACCCATGCAACAATGCACATGCAGGGGAGTGGTCAAATTATTCAGGATGCCTTTTATCTCAGTGTTATGTTTTGAGATAGGGTCTCCCACTATCCTGGAACTCTCAAGTAGTCTAGTATTGCTGGGCAGGAGTCCTTTGCTTCTGTCTCCCTTGGCACTGAGTTTACAAATAAGTAGCACTCACCACACTGGGATTTTTATGTAAGTTGTGGGAACTGAATCTTGAGTCTCCTTGATTGCATGGCCAGTACTTAGCTATGTCCCCAGCTCTGGAATCCTGTTTTAATGTACCTCACACTTATTCTAACCAAACTCACTCTCCAGGCTTCCAAATCTACCTTTGTCCTCTGATCATATATGAACGTACCTGTCTGGATCTTTTACTGGTCCTAAATCTACTCTTATAACCAAACCCTCTTCAGTGCTGTGATGGTCTTTTCATCTTCTTTGCTTCCTTGGAGGAGTTTGTTTCCTTCATTCTAAGAACACATATGCCGTCTTCCCAGACACTGACAAGGCTAGGCTCTACTTGTACTAGTTTTTTTTTTAATACTTATTTTCTGTCATACTGGTCATTGAACTCAAGGCCTTGTGCATATTAAGTACGCTTACTACAACTTGACCTTTACCCTTGCACCAGTGTTTCATAGCTAGATGCAAACTCATACTCATGATAATCTGGAGCCCCTTGTGAACCACAGGTAGCCTGGTCTCCAAAGGAAAGGTGGGATCCAAGAGTGGAGGGACAGAGCTTCTCAATGTAGGAGTCGGGATTTCAACATTACTCCAAGAATATGACCCAGCGGCAGAGCTCTTGTTCCCTCATAAAGCAAATGCGCTGTTTCACCGGTTCCCAGCAGCTATTGCTCACTGACTTCTCCCTCCGACACTGGGGGCATACATGCACATGCGTGTATGTAGACTAGCTGGCCAGTAAGCACTTTGGATCTACCTGTCTTTATCTGTCCAGATCTAGGATTACAAGCACTTCCTACCACTTTTTCTTGTCCTGTATTTTAAGCCTGGGTACTAGATGTTGAATCCAGATACTCCAGTTTGCAAGGCAAACACTTTACTGACTAAGCTATCCCCCTAGACCCAAGAAGGGTGATACTGATGATGACAGTATTGAATGTGATGATGGTGATGGTGGTAGTGATGATGGTAATGATGGTGACAGTGAGAAGTAACTTTATAAGAGAGTCATGAATATAATGATGATGATATACGTATAAATTTATTTATCTAACTGATTTATCTAGCAGACCATGTAATAAAACAGAGCACTGGACCAGGGGTAATGATTCATACTATTCTCAAAGCTGGGACCATTATTTAACAGACATTTATGCTATTGACATTGTCACATGACATCATCATCTATAAAAGTGATGGGCTCTATGGATCCTTATCCTGGGTCTCATATGACCCATTGTCTACCCGTCACTAACACTGGCTTGAACATTTCAGAGAGCATTTGTGTCCTCTATATGCATGTAATATTCCTTGTCTTTTATATTAGCAGTATTAAAATGGAGCCAGGTGAGAACGAGGGTCAGCCATGTGCAAAGGTAGAGTGCTGTGCAAATGCATAGGATATCATACTCAACAAAGAAGTTTCTAGAAAGGATAAATCATGGGGTAAATTTGTGGTGAGAAGTTCAGTTTCTTTGAAAACACAGAAATGTTATGGGAATATATTTTTCTTTTAATCTCAGGTGTTGGACTTGAGGCTGCTTTAGATTGTCCACAGCAGCTGACTATGATTTGCCTCATGCTCTAGCAGGGGTATGATTTTGCCAGCTACAGACAGTTTCTGCAAGTTTGAAACTTTCTGATGTTTGAAATCCTGGAGACTCTTGAGGGGCAGAGACTGCTGCTCCTACTGCTGCTGGCTGCTGTTGTGGTGGTTTGTCAAATGGTCATGTGCAAAGAGAAAAGAATAAGTAGTCTAAGGATATCGACTCCCCCTTCCCCCTCTAGCCTTTGTTCTCTCCTCCCTAATGTTGGTGAGTTGGAAGGGCAGATTAGAGGTAGAGAAGAATGGTAGATAAAGGAACCCATAAAATTGCCAAAAGTCTGGCTACATAAATTCTTTTATAAAACAAAAGGAACACTGCTATATATGCTGCCTAAGTATCCAAAGCATGATAAATCTCAACTTGAAACTTGCTCAAATGAGTTTGATATACATTTATATTGAGGTTATTGTTAGGTCAATAGTGATTGGAAGGGAGGAAGGAGGGAGTGAGGAAAGAAGAATCATATTGAAATTATTATGAATGTTAATCAACAGCTATTTAAATGAATGAATGGATGAATGGATGGATGGATGGATGGATGGATGGATGGATGGATGAATGGATGGATGGATGATGCTGCAAGATATCATGGAAAGCAGAGTATTCCTGCAACACCAGCTCCCTGAGCCATTTTGAAATTCCTCTACATAATTAACATCTTGGATGATCCACGGGCAGCATAAACCATTATTGGTATTAGTAAGAGTATCTGAATTATTGAAAAACCACCCTTCCTACCATGTTTTATTAAGAACCATGACAGATGTTTATGGTGTGCCTCTTCATTGTGCACCAAGAGTATGAAATAAATCTACAAAGAATTTACGCAGCACACAGAGACTCAGCAGTGTATGTACTTGTGTCTGATGCCCGGCTCTCCTAGGGTTTACCTCTGCTTTGCACACCAAGGTTCACAACCAATCAAAGACTCTGTCAAGCATCACCGTTGTCAAACGACCATCTCTCCTCTCCATACTCTACCAGTCTAGCTCTTTATTTTTGAGACAATAGCTTTCTTTGTAAAATATACATTTGTTTGTTTGTTTGCTGCATATATGAATGTTTTGCCTTCGCATATGTATTCATGTGCACTACGTGCAAGGCTTGTGCCTATAGACTTAAAAGAGGAAATCAGATCTCCTGGAACTGGAGCTCCAGATGGTTGTGAGCCACCATGTGTGTGCTAGGAACTGAACCCAGGTCCTCTATAAGAGCAACAAGTGCCTTTAATCCCTGAGCCTATATCTATTCAGTCCTGAGGCTGTATTTATTTTATATTCTGTTCTGTTGAAAGTTACAGTCACACAGTTGATGTCACATGTGGACTCCACCATTGGTGATATCCTATCTTTTCACCCCTGTTACAAAGTCTGATAGATAGTGTTAACTGTCAATGTCACAGGATCTAGAAGCCCCTAGGAGACAAGTCTTTGGGCACATCTGCCAAGAATGATTTATATTGGGTGAATTCTGAGCATACCTATGAGAGATTGTCTTGATTAGGTTAATCAAGATGGTAAGAAACACCATTCTCTGGGCTAGGGTCACCAACTGAACAAACAGGAGAAAGTGGGCTGAGCACCAGGGTTCATCTCTCTCGGCTTCCTGACTGAACACAATGTGACCAGCTGCCTCATGCTCCTGCCACCATGCCTTCTCTAACATTGTGAGCTGTACCCTCAGACTGTGAGCCAAGATAAATTGTTTCTTCTTTTAGTTGCTTTTGTCATGGTGTTTTTATCACTGCAACAGGAAACATAACTGTACAGAGGTCATAGCCCCTGGTTTATGGGATGTTCTCTATTGTGTTCTTTCCCCGCCCCCCCCAACTTGGTGTAGAGCACACATCCTTGTCTCTACTGGAATCCCACAGAGATATTCCTTTCTGTTAGGTCCTCTGAATGGCACCTGTTACTCCACCGTGCCGCTCTGTGACAGTACTCTATTAATGTACATTTTCTGACTTAACCTTAACAGTATAAAAATGGGGGCTAGATAGATGGTTATGGTTAAGAGCACTTATTGTTCTTGCAGAGGACTAGAGTTCAGTTCCCACAACAGACTGTAGGGGAAATTGATGTCCTCTTCTAGCCTTTGCAGGCACTTGTATATATGTGTGCATACGAGAGGAGGGGAGCAGAGAGGAGGAGGAGGAGGAGGAGGAGGAGGAGGAGGAGGAGGAGGAGGAGGAAAAAGAAGAAAAGGAAGATGAAGAAGAAGAAATCTTTTCAAAAGCTCAATGGGATTTTATAGTCAATACTTGAAGACTTCTCTAAACAAATGGCAGTGGATGAAAACCCAACTCAATAGTGAAATGATGACTAGTTTGTATGAGAACCAACTCAAGGACTTGGTCAGAGACCTCCTCCCTCATCTCACAGGTATCCCTCTGTGTCCCAGTGGAGAACTGGCTGATCAGTTCAATACATTTATTTTGTCAGCTGTTACTGTGTTCTCCAGACATCTCAGATGCATGACCTGGGCCAGGAAATGGAAACCTGTCACTGGCGGAACTATCTCATCACCACCACATGTCGTTCTTGTAAAGTTTCTAGTGTAGGTTCTTGGAAGATGACTCAATTACTAAAGTCCCTGCTATATAAGCAAGAAGATCTGAGTTCAGATCTCCAGCACCCACATAAGAAGCCAAGTGTGAAGGCACACATGCCTATAACCCCAGTGCTGAGACAATAGAGACAGAGTCGTCTCCAGGGTCTGCTGGTCTTCCAGACTAATGAGTCAACAAGCTCAAGGCTCAGTGAGAGACCCTGTCTTAAAAACAGGGTTAGAGATGATCAAAGAAGACACCTAGTAGCCCCATGTCAACCTCCGGCCTCCACATGTACCCCCAAAGGCAGAGACACTGGCATATATCATACAGATAAACACATAGACACACAGGGCACTATTTTGTGCTGTCTGACATCTTTCCCTATATATACAGACACACCCACATACGTACAAATGCACACACATACCAGTTCAAACCATTTTTCCCTTTGCACTGAAGATGCATTTGTATACACATTGATTTATCCTTCATTTTCATGCACAATTGTTTTCTTAGAATACCTTAACTCTTGTTGTGTTTTTTTTTTCTTTTTAAGCAGAAGTAAATCGTCAACAATGTCAAAGAGCTGAACTACTACTTTGAAAACAGATCTGAGCTTTGCAGAGCAGGACTCATAAGTTTCTAGATGATTAGACAGAATTTTGAGAAGCAAAACCAAACGGTTGGAAAATATTTCTCAGGTGGATGGGAGAATGCTCGGAGGGTAGGATGCTCACTGTGCAAACATAAGGACCTGCATTTGACACTCAGAACCCACATAAAACAGTTAGGTATAGTGCCACACACTTAGAACCTCAATCCTGAGGAAGTGGAGGTGGGCAGATTCCTGGGGCTAGTCTAGCCTACATGGTGCATTCCAAGCCATTTAGAGACCCTGTCTCAAAAAACAAGGCAGAACTGAGGCTGTAACTTGGTTCTAAAGCACTTGCCTCTCATATGTGAGGCTATCTGTTCAATCCCCAGTACTGCCAATAAAATGAAAAATAATACTAGAACTGATTTGGGGCTGGCAAGATGGTTGAACAGGTAAAGGTGTTTGCTACCAAGCCTAATGACCCAAGTTCCATTCCCAAGACTCACATGATGGAGTGAGAGCATTGACGCACATAAGTTATCCTCGGACTTCCACATGTGTACTGTGGCACATACCCAAACAATAACAACAGCAATAGTAATAAATTAAATAAAAAATTTAAGCCAGCAAAAAACAAAAAATAAAAATAACAAAACAAGGTAGACGGCTCCTGAAGAATGGCACCCATGATTGTCCCCTGGCATCCACACAAATATGCACACATACACAAGCATATGTCCATATACACATACACAAATGATGTAGTCCTGTACAATTATCTTCTATCATCCAGGATGGGCAGACAGTTCTTTCATTGTGACGCGACTCCAGCAATGGAATCATGAAGCTCACGTCTTTAACATTGAAAACAGTTGTCAATATTTATTGCAGGTCCAGCAAATACCAGATGTGCCTGTTAGCTGTCCATCACCCCAACAAGTTTCTGAGATGGTCCACTTAGAAGGAGGTGGGGGTTCCTTTGGCTCATAATGTTGAAGGTTTGATTGGCCCAGTATTCAGAGGCCTTATTTCATGATGAGAGCATGTGGTGAATGACGACCATTCACTTCATGGCCAGGACATAGTAAAACAGAAAAACAAGAAAGAGACTGGACTTCCACAATCCAACAGAAGGGCACTCCCATAATGATGTAAGACCTCTTAGGTCTCATTAAGTTTCACTTCTTAAAGGTACTACTACCTTCTAAGAGGACCTGGATGGAGGTCAGCTCTGTGTGTGTGTGTGTGTGTGTGTGTGTGTGTGTGTGTGTGTGTGTGTGT
>NW_021604614.1:3941586-3945974 GCF_004785775.1 Grammomys surdaster
TGTGTGTGTGTGTGTGTGTGTGTGTGTGTGTGTGTGTGTGTGTGTGTAAAAGAGGGGGATATATGAGTCAGAAGACAACATCAAATGTCAGTCCTTAGAATTCTTCCACTTTTTGTTTGAGACAGGGTCTCCTTTTGGCCTGGATGTTCCACAGACAGGCCAGGCTGGTCATTGATCTGTCTGCTTCTGCTTTCCATTGTTGGGATTACAAATGTGTCTTCCCATACTCAGCTTTTCATGTGGGTCCAGGAAGATTGAACTCAGGTCTTCCCACTTGCATGACAATTTTACTGAACAAGTCATGTCCCCAGCCAAAGACCAGCATTTTATCACATTTCATATCCAAACTGCAGCACCAGGTTAGCTTGTTCTACATAAAAGATACTCAGACATCTGCCCTATCTCATACTTACAGCCTAGAGGAGGGTGCACAAGTTGACAGATAAAGCCATGGTAAATATCCTAGAGCATGCATAAAAAGCTATGCATGACTGCAAATGCCTGTAACCCCAGTATTGGGGGGACGTGGAGACAGGTGGATCCTGAGTGTTTACTGGCCAACCAGCCTAGTGAGAGAATGGCAAACTTCCCATTTGGTGAGAAACTCTTGCCTCAAGGCCATAGCACAGTGAGATGTAAGGGGTTCGTATGAGTTCATAGCATAGCATGTAACCAAGAGGGGAGAACTCAGAGAATGAGCCGTGTCAAGGAGGAGAGAGCATATTCCTCCTGGAATGAGGTATCCTCCGATCAAACTTTGAAGCAGCATCATAGGATTAGGCAAACCTGGAAAGGAAGCAGAAGAAAGACCGGGTGGGAGGCAAGGGATGTTGTGAAGGATGGAGCATGCGTGGGCAAGTTCAGTCTGCAGTGCAGAGTAGAAGGGAACATTCTGGGGAAATGGGCCAGGGCCAGACCATAGCAGAACTTGTAGGTTATGGAGCAGAGCCCAGAGCTTTGGAATGCATCCCATAACCAAGAGAGAACTCCCGTAGCATTGCAATCAAGAGGCTGCACGTGATGAAACGTGCATTTTATAAAGATTAGGATGATTACTCAGTGTGGCAAATGGGGGAAGGGGGAGAAGGAGGGAGACAAGAATCAAGGCACAGTGACCAATTAGGAGCTCATTGGAATAATAGGAGCTAAAAATAATGCAGCCCTTGAACTGAGCAGAGCATTGCTTTACCAAAAAAGCACAGCGATGCTCTCCTGATGGCCGCTTCTTATCTTGTTCTCCCAATGGAAGCCAAAAAAACATTGTGCTAAATTGCAGGCATCTCTGCATGGATCCTGGGGAACTGGGGCCAAGTGTACAGATTGCTGGAGACCGCAGTGGATACTGGAATGGAGCATCAAAACATTAGCAGCCAGGGACTGGGGAGGTGACTGAGTAGGATAATTGCATGCCATGAAAGCATGAGGACCAGAGTTCGATTCCTAGCACCCACAGAAAGAGCAAGCCAGCCTTGGGTATTAAAGTGATTCTAGTCTTTTACTGACTGTGGAGGTAGATAATTGAATACATGTATTTTTTTTTTTCTAAAGTGTGGTCCTTGCAGAATAAAATTCAGGTAGATAAGGCCTAGGGAAAGGGTTCAGTGGTTAAAGCTCTTGCCTCTAAGGCATGAGGAGTTCAGAGATTCAGAATACAACGTAAATATCAAGTAGTCATGGTACCCTGTCTGTAATTCTAGCCTCAGAAGGTAGAGGCAGGGGATCTGCAGAACAAGCTGGAAGAGCCACATGAGTGAGCTCTGGCTTTCATTGAGTGGGTCAAGTTCAATGCAATGAATAAAAAATAAATATCTACTACACACACAAAAATGTGCCCACTCATACAAAGCATGCATGCATATCTGCACACATTCACCCACACACACAAAACAGTAGAGAAAGTCAAATAGATAGAGAGCCCAATGGTTCTAAAGTAACTGATGCTTTGTTTCTTCATTTTTAAGTCCCCAGTTAGGGTTGGAGCAATGGCCCGGTGGTTAAGAGCATTTGCCGATCTTGCAGAGGACCTGAGTTAGGTTTCTAACACCTATCCACCTGTAACTTGTAACTTCAGCTTCCAGGGCTTCAGTATGGATACTGAGCATGTGTATGAGCAAGTGGACACATATATACCTACACACGCACACACACACTCACGCACAAGCACACGCACATGCACACGCACACACACATGTGATCTAGGATGTTGTCAGTGTTCACTTGAGGACCCTTGAAGAGCTGATTGTTTCCCAGGTATGGAAACCACCGTAGCAAGGAATGGATTCATAGGAGGAAATAAGTCCATGATCTAAGCAGACTAAGAGTCCATTGTGGTCTCATCCAAGTCCTATCTTGACTACTCACCTTCTGAGAAAAGAATGGGTGAATTTCTATAGTAGATATACAACCTGTGATGTATGCATACACTGGAATATTATATATCCATAAATAAAGTACAATTTGGCACATGCTACAGGAGGAATAAAACTTAAGAGCATTATACCAATTAAGACAACATATTCCCATCCACATAGACACATACAATTCCACTGATGTGTGGGCACCTAGAGACGTCAGCTTCATAGACATAAAATCAAGCCACGTTCTGCAGTGGCTGGGAAGAGATGAGCGTGGGGGTTATTTACTCGGTTACGATTTCAATTTTGCACATAGAAAGTTCTAGAGATGGATGGTGGCGACAGTTGCCGAATAATGTGAGTACACTCAACAGCACTGAGCAACGCGCTTAAAAGAGATTGATACAGGGTGTTTTGTGTTCTGTACATTTTAACACAATTAAAATGAGAAAAAATATTATGTGTCTGTAAGAGAGAGGCAGGAGCAGAAGGCTAGTCAATACAAAATACATTATGTGAGTATTTTTCAAACTAAGTAAAATGTTTGGGCTTCCATTCCTCTGCTTTCCCAGCCTTGTCTTTCTGCTCTCTGCCCTGTTAATGTCAGAACTGTATAGTGGCCATCCTGGTCTCCTTATAGCGTGGGTGACTCCAACTTTCGCCTCTTGTGTTAATTCACTCTGTGCTGCTAAAATAAAATACAGGAGATTGATTGCTTTAAAAAAGAAAGGAGGTATAGTTTGGATCAAGGGTATTGAGGGTGTGCTCAGCCACCACCTTCAGCTAAATGGTGTGTGTGTGTGTATGTGTGTGTGTGTGTTGCACACATGGAAAGCATGAAGGGTCACATAACAAGGGGAAAAGTGGAAGACAGTGCTGAGAATGCCAAATTGATTTTACAACCCATTTCTGTAACAATCAGTCCAGTTTCCTGACACCTAGTAACCCAAGCATGGTAAACCATCATTAATCCTTTCTAAGAGTGTGAACTACTAATAAGTGTAAGCAACTAATTAACTCTCATTAGACTCCTCGTCTTAAAAGCCCTACCACCTACCAATACAGTTAACCAAGGACTAACCCTTCAGTGTGTGAGGAGCCAGGGAACAAGAGATTTGTTAACTATCCTACTACAAACCCATTTGCCACCAATATTCTGGCCATTCCAAGCCAAGAATACATAGAAACTGTCTCTTTGCCTATATTCCAGCTCACATTCTCACCTGCCCACCAGATACTAAGCCCTCCACCTCCCACACAGAACTCACTCCTCCCAAGACACATCCATGGCTACGATCTGATCTAAATTAGTAATCTCATTCCTGGCTCATGTCAGAGCACTGAGTCTTCACTGCCTCTTAATTTACAAGGTTGTAATGGTTGACTTTCACTGTTAATGTGACTGGATTTAGAATCACCTGAGAGACACACTTCAGGGTGTGTCACTGAGAAGAGTCACTGAAAAGGGAAGGCCTATCTTAAATGTGATCCTTATCATCCCATGAGTGGGGATCCTAGACGGCTATAAAAATAAATTAAGGAGACAGCTAGAAGAACACAGGGGATATGACGCTCTATTCTGACCCCTATAGTGACTAACACACTTACACAAAACTAAATATTTTAAAAGGAGCCACAGATGTCTGTTTCAAGTCACCCTAATGTGTCCCTAATCTCAACACAATATGTGTATGCATACACATGTGTGGAAAGACATAGGCCAGAGGGCATCTTCTGGTGAGACTCCTTAGGCACAATCTACCTTGCCTTTTGAAACAGTCTCACTGGCGTCAAACTCAGCAAGTAGGTTAGACAGGCTAGCCAGTGATTCCCTAGGATTCACGTGTCCCCACACACCACCTTTTAGAATGTAGGCTTTTAAATGTAGGCTCTGGGGATTGAATTTAGATCATCATGCCTGCAAGATGAGCATTTCGACTACTAAGCTATCACTCCAGCCTTTAACACTGCAACACTGTTTTTTAATCATACACACACACACACACACACACACACACACACAGAGAGAGAGAG
>NW_021604614.1:3946374-3971937 GCF_004785775.1 Grammomys surdaster
GGGGAGAGGGAGGAGGGAGGGGGAGAGGGAGGAGGGAGGGGGAGAGGGAGGAGGGAGGAGGGAGGGGGAGAGGGAGGAGGGAGGAGGGAGGGGAGGAGGGAGGGGGAGGGCGAGGGGAAGAGAGAGAGAGAGAGAGAGAGAGAGAGAGAGAGAGAGAGAGAGATCACATGTTATTCTCTCTTTGGAAAATTCCCCTAATGTTCCTTGCTAATTAAAAAAGAAACTACCCTTGCCTCCCTAGGCAGAAAGAGTTACGTCAGAGATCTGAAGAGATAGATTAATTGGCCTAGCTTGGGTCAGTTGTCCACCTCTGATCTGACTGAATGTGACAAAAAGAATGCCATCATTTGAAAAGGCA
Source organism: Grammomys surdaster (assembly GCF_004785775.1). Lineage (NCBI taxonomy): Eukaryota > Metazoa > Chordata > Mammalia > Rodentia > Muridae > Grammomys > Grammomys surdaster. Next base: position 3,946,733 of record NW_021604614.1, read on the forward strand.
ACAGAAAGTCATCTAAAGATGACGCTCTAAAATCTTGCCCCAAGGAGGACACTGGGGCAAGAACTTGTAGATATCATTGAAGTCTCAAATCAGTTTAACCTTCAAATATGGAGAGGATTGTTATGGCATGGGCCAGTTGGCAAGCTATTAAATGCAGGGGTTGCTGGTGGCTTGCAACAGAAGAGGAAGTTAGAGAGGTTTGAGGAAAAAGCTAAACCTTATGTGGTGGTCTTGGGTTTGGAAATAAAAGGCTATATTATAGCAAAGCCCCTTCCTATCCCCATTCCCCCAAAATAGTCTCCGGGAGTACAGAAGGACTCTGACCAACTGTTAGGCAGGAGGGATGAACACTCATCCTACATGCACAAGAAACTCAAGATTGCCAATAGTCAGGGTAGAGTAAAAGCGGGTTCTTCCTTACATCTTCCACACACGTTCTCATCCTAGCTAATGTCTTGATTTCTACCTTATAAAATGCTAAGTGGAGAACCCAGCCAAGCATACCCAAATGTCTCACCTAACACACTTCAAGATGATAAATGGCTGTAGCTTTAAGCTGCTAACATTGAGACAGTTTGTCGCACAGGTATAAATTTTAAATAAAACAACTGAGATATTTCAGGGAGACAGCAAGGAGGTCTTCCTGGCACTGAGAGGGTATATGAGGAGACAATGCCATTCATAGATGCTCCAGCTATCAACCCAATTGACGTTCCCACACATCTTTGTGCCCCTAGTTCACCTATTCAGTATGACACTGACCTTAGAGCTTCATGGTCACAATTATCAACAAAACACTTGCAAACTAAAATCACTTTGGATAAAAATTTACATATTATATTTAAAGTGTGTGTGTGTGTGTGTGTGTGTGTGTGTGTGTGCTTAAGTATATGTAGACATGTGTTCAGGTACCCTAAAGATGCCAGTTCCCCTGGAGTGGAATTACAGGTGGATATGAGCCCCTCATGTGGATTCTGGGATCCAAACCCAGGTCCTCTGCAAGGGCAACCAATGCTCTTAACTACTGAGACATCACCCCAGCCCTAAAAGCATTATATAGCACTCTCATTGAGAATTTTAATAAATTTATATAATGTATGAGCATTCCTCCAAGATTCCTCCCTCCCAACTTCATGCCCCCTTTTATAGCCCGTTGAGTCTACATGTGTGTAGAGCCACCCTCTGGGGCATGGGCAACCTACCAAGAGCTTTATCCTTTAAAAGATCTATTGTTCCTACTCTAAAGCTTCCAACTGGTAACAGCTCAGCAGCTAGTGATATAAGTCCATGAGTATAATAGCCATGTCCTCTCCAGAAGACATTGTTTTATAATAGTCCTCCCCAACCTCTGGCTCTAACACTCTTCCTACCTTCTTCTCTATGAAATCCCCTGAGACTTAGAAAAGAGAGTGTGGTGCTGATGTCTCATTTAGAGCTGAGCACCCTAGGATCACTTTAGTCTGAATCTAGACATGTTAGTTTTATGATTATCAACGTCCAATGATATCCCCTCTTCTGTGGATGATTGCATATATGTACAAAGCTTGATAAATTATTCTTCTTCTTCTTCTTCTTCTTCTTCTTCTTCTTCTTCTTCTTCTTCTTCTTCTTCTTCTTCTCCTTCTCCTCCTCCTCCTCCTCCTCCTCCTCCTCCTCCTTCTCCTCTTTCTTCTTTCTTCTCCTCCTGCTCCTCCTCCTCCTGTTCCTCCTTCTTTTCTTATTCTTTTCCTTCTCCCACTCCTCTTCCTCCTGCTTCTCCTCCAAGGAATGTCTTGTAAGAAATAATGTACTATTTACTTGGCATTTTTAACATAAAATTACCTTCAACCATCTCAAATTCAACAAAGATTTACTCATACACAGGTAGCCTGAATATGAGGGTAAGCCAACCTGGAAGACCTCTAATGACAGGATGTCAGGAACAAAGGCAAGACCTAACTTATATAACTTGTCCTTTGAGTAGGATACTCTAGTATAATGCACGGACTAGCCAAGAGGTAAGTGGTCCTAGGATCACGGAGATAAAGTTAGTGCATCCCTTTCCATCTTTGCTCTACTGTGTTGGCTACCTGGACTACAGGAAAGGCACAATTGAGTCTCCACTGTCTAATCGGGAGCTTGCCTTTTCCCCTAACTGAATCTGCCTGTGATGCTCCCAGTAGGACCCATCAACTCAGTCCTGTCTCTTTGGCAGTAAGCCTCTTGTTTTAGAAGAACAGGGCCATAATCTAATGCCTATAGGAAAGTATTAACCTTAGGTAATGTACAGGGAAGATTGTACCCTCCTGAGCAGTCATCCAGAGAGGAAATGAGGAAGGGATGTGCGTTCAGGGCTATAAAAACTGCTCTCTGTGCTCCTGCGGTGCATTTTCTTTAGACCAGTTCTGCAGAAACAAAAATAAAATGCCTGACTTGCACGACTCCGAGTCTCTCAGACTCATTATTATGAAGTGTGGGTCCTCATTCCCCAGATCTCTCAGTTCAGTAAAGTTGACAATCAAGATGAACCCTCACACGATGTGACATCTCTCCATGTGAGGTCATCATCTATCAGATGAGAGCTGCAGTATCACCTCCTGTGATTCACAGCATTGCTGGAAGCATCCATCTGTATAAGGCCCGCTGAGTCCTTAAAGGCTGCCTGACACAAAGTGTGTGCTCAGTAAATGAAAAGGAGATGAATATCTATAGGACTTTAAAATCAAGGGTGCAGGCTGAAAAGATGGCTCGGGAGTTAAGAGCATTTGCTGATCTTTGTGCAAGACCTGAGTTCAGTTCGCAGCATCTATGATGGGAGGCTCATAACCACCTACATCTCCAGTGCCATGGAATCTGACATCCCCTTCTAGGGGACATAAATACACACATAAATACATGTGGTGCACATAAATACACATATAAAATAAATCTTTAAAATCAAGGATGCTAGCTTGAGCTGAAGTAGCACACATGCCCCCTGTGTTGGGTTTTGTATTGGTTTGAAGTTTCTCAGATTCAGAATCATTGTTCTTCCTAGCTTTCAGTCTATCCCGCTGTCCTATGGGCTGCTTCCAGCTACAGTTCTGAAATAGCCATAGATGCTCTTTTGATCAGGCACAAAGAAAAGAAATGTGGGAAAGGTGCATCGTAGACAGCTCTTCTTTCAAGTGTCATTTCACAGGAGTCAAGCCTGGATGCTGGAGTGCTCTGAGCACAGGGTAAATACACCTCTACCATCAGTGATTGCTTCCAAGCAGGCTGCGGTTGCTATATCCTGGAGGAACGTCCAAGTTGAATTACTGGAAATGTCAGGAGCAAAACGGGGCAGATTAAATGGGCACTGAGAAGTTCAGAGGGAGGCAGTAATTGCTCTTCATCCTAGTGTTAAAAAGAGTCTGAGCACTCAGAAAATGGAGTAAGCATTGCACAAGTAGAGCAGGCTTCAGCATAGCCAGCTCTTGAGATTCCAGCAGAATCGGAGGCATGGGATGGCTACACCTGAGTAACCTGGATGAAATTAAGACATTTGAAACAGACACTTGTGTCAGAACTGTGTGAAACTCTAACTTTTAAAACTGTTAATTGTTAAATGTTAAAAAAATTTTAACTTTTAATTCTCTCTCTGTCTCTGTCTCTGTCTCGTCTCTGTCTCTGTCTCTCTCTCTCTCTCTCTCTCTCTCTCTCTCTCTCTCTGTGTGTGTGTGTGTGTGTGTGTGTGTGTGTGTGTGTGTGTGTGTGTGTGACAGTGCAGGTGCCTGTGGAATCTAGCAGGGAGGAATAGTTTCTGGGAGCTGGTGGTTACAGGTGGTTGTAAGTCACCTGATGTGGGTGCTGAGTACCGTGTCTTCTGCAAGAGCAATAAGTGCTCTTAACTACCAACGAGCAAGCCCCCAAATTGTAACTTTTGTTGCAAGAAATCATTTTCATGCTCAGTTGATCCTTCTCAACACTAAGCTTAAGTACATAGGTTCTATCACAGTCAGATTCACATGACTATAACAAATTGCCTGAGGTGACTGAGTTATAGAGACAAAATATTTATTAAGCTCATAGCTTGTAGAGGTTCAAATCCTAAATGGTTCAGTGATGACCACCATATGTTTTAGGGGCTGGGGAGATGATTCCGTTGATAAAGTGCCTACCTTGTAAGATACAAAGATCTGAGTTCCATTCCTAACATCCATATAATAAGTCAAGGTGTGATAGCACACACTTATAATCCCTGCACTTGATATCCAGATGACTCTCCATGGCTTGCAGATCAGCCAGCCTAGCCTAACTGATGAGCCCTGGGTCAGAAAAAGAACCATATCTTACAAATTAAGCCATACTGTTCCTAAGGAGCAGCATTCTTGGTTCATCTCTGACCTCTACACCTGCACCTACACTGATACGGATGTGCACATGCAATATTTAAAAACATTGTGTGTGTGCGTGTGTGCATGTGTGCTACTACATACATGTGGAGGTCAGAGGACAACCCCATGTGTCAATCACTTCCTTTAATCTCTTTTGAGAACAGAGTTTCTAGTTATTGATCACCATGTACACCAGGCTAGCTGGCCTATGGGCTTCCAGGGCTTTTTCAGAGTCTGTTTCCCATCCCACTGTAGGAGTTCTGGGATTACAGATGTGCACTATTACATCTGGCTTCACATAGTTTCCGAGGATTTGCACTCAGGTCCTCATGCCTGTGTAGTAAGCACCCACTCAGCCATCTCCCTAGACCCCAATATTTTAAGTATATGAAATTTTTTTTGACACAATGCAGTGGGCTCAACTTTTGGTATAGCATTCCACCCTGAGGCAAACACTTTCCCTTTGTTATTAGGTCAGTAGAGGTTTTATAAACAAGTAAAGGCTGTTATTTATGCCTTGGGGTAGAAAATGTAATCTTAAGCTAGGCTCCTTAAAATCAAGCTTGATTTGGAACTTTCAGTAGCATTAAAATGGTGACATATATCAGATCTTTACTTGCATGCAAGAGGAGGAAGATAAGAGGAGAAAATGGAAAAAAAAATGTGAGTACTACAATCTAAGAATAAATGAGGCCCAGACTGGCCTTACATTCATTATGCAGCTGAGAATTATGCTAAAGTTCTGGTCTTCCTGCCTCCACCTCCTGAGTGTTGGGATGACACGGATGTACCATGCCAAATGCCTTTATTTCATTCCCTGTTGTTCTAATAAAATACTCTGACTGAAACAGCTTAAGGGAGAAATGGTTTATTTGGCTTACAGTTCCAGGCTACAGTCCATCATTGCTGGGAGGTCAAGGCAGCAGGTACTTGAAACAACTAGTAACATCACATCCACAATTAAGAGCTGAGAGCAACAAATGAGTGTATGCACATCAGAACTCAGCGCTTTTTTTTCCAGTATTCAGCTAGCTTTCTCCATTTCCACAAAATCCAAGACCCCCTGCCCAGGGAATGACTTTCAAACCAAAGTGAAAGAGGACCAACTTCCTATTACATCAAGTCCCTTACTGAAAGGCATTTCAAGTGCTCTTGATGGGGAACTCAAAAGATGAGAACAGAGAGATGCAGTCATGCTGCTGAGATATGGAAGCATTAGGTCCATCTCAAGCACAGTCCAGACTAGCTTCCCACTGTCTAAAATTATTGGCAATAAGACCGACCCAATGGAAGATCTATGCATTTGACTGAGAAAAAAAAATGTCACCTTGTGTACTCTTCCTCACTTTTCTTGTTGCTCTGACAAAGTATTTGACAGAAACAACTGAAAGGAGGAAGAGTTTATTTTTTCTGAGAGGTTTCAAGAACACAGGCTATCACAGTGGGGAAGGCAGGGTAGCTGAGGCCGTGCAGGCAGAAGCTTGCAACTGGTCATATTGCTTAGCAAACAGGGAGCAGGTAGCTCAGGCCAGAAGCAGCTGTGTTGTTGTTCTTAAAAGTGTACTTTCTGAGACTCACCTCCACCAACTGTAGCTTTTACCTGAAGGGATATATCCCTCCTCAAACGGTGCCGCCACCTAGAGAACATAGCTTCACACACTTGAGCCCATGAAGGGCACTTCACATCTAAACAGAAATATCAGGTCCTGGAGGTGTACCACCCACATCTCTTCTTACCAGAACCTGTCAGGGCAAGGCAGGCAGCCCTCAATCTACTGTCAGACCCTTGTAACATCTGCTCTGAGGATATTCTCCACCAGGTGGCATACAACCAGTTCCTAAGAATGATGGAGGTATTCAACTCAAACCACTGCTTTTAATAGGCACCTGCCCATGCAGACCAGACAGGAAGCATTTGGTATGGAATGACTGCAGACTCCCCCCTTCCCCCCACTCAGTGCTCCTCTTCTTTCACAGAAGCACAACTAGCATTACAATCTGGTGGCATCCCTGTGGCATCCCTGGCCCTACTCATGTCACCATTATTCTTTATAGACACTTTGCTTAATAAATTCCTTGGATGCCTCTTTCCGTCTGGGTATTTAATCCATCAAAGGACTCAAAGAAATACTCCACCTAAGGGTGAGCAAAGCTTACCCCTGACTGCCTTTGATATGTGATGGATAGAAAGTATATTTACCACGATACTTTCTTTTTCTTTTAGGCCAGGAAGTCAAGAAACCAAACATCCCCACTGACTGAAGACTATCACATGGGGAATAGTATATTTTAGTAAAATAAGTAGATGTGGAGCAGGGCAAGTTTGTTAATCCTTGAAACAAGAGGGAGATTCTACAAAACCTGAAAAGAGGGCTGGAGAGATAGCTCAGTCAATAAAGAGCTGGCAATGCAATTGCGAGGAGCTGAGAACAACCCCCAAGGTACACATAACAACTAAACAAAAACCTAGATGTGCTGGTGTGTGCTTCCAATACCAGTCCTGAGACAAACCGATCCCTGGAGCTGCCTGGCCAGCCAGCCTAGCCTACTTAGATCTCAGTGAGAGAGTTATCTCAGCAAACAAAGCAAACATTAGAGAGATGGGCTCAGAGGTTAAGGGCTCTATTGTATGCCTATGCACCCACACACACGCAGATGTGTATACATGCATATGCATAGGCACACACAACCAAAAAAGGGAAAGTCATGTTTAATCACACGAGAATATTTAGGAGATGGACATGAAGGGGGTTGAGAGATATGTCCTCCTAAGAAAGTGCTAGTAAAGTTGATGTTTTAATTAATCTATTTATTTTAAAATTATGTATAAAAGTGCGCCTGCTTGTCCATATGTATAGCACATATGTGCCGTGCTCATGGAAGCCAAAAAGAAGTGTCAGATCCTCTGGAACTGGAGTTATGAAAAGGCATATACTGTCTGAAGTGGCTGCTGGGAACCCAACCTATGTGCTCTGCAAGAGCAGCAAGTGCTCTAACCTAATGCTCTGTCTCTTGACCTGGGTGCTGACCTGAGTTTGAGATGGACCCATGTGTTGGTTGGTTTTAACTGTCAACTTGAGACAATTTCAGAATCACAGGAGAAGGGAGCCTCAATTGAAGAATTATTTAGAACAGTGAGCATGTTTTTGTTTGTTGTTTTCACTGCTAATTGATATAGGGGGACTTGGCCCACTGTGGTCGGCATCATTCCCTAGGCTGGCCTCCGAGGAATGTAAGAGTAGAGAAGGCTAGGTATTATGAACACACTTCTCTCTCTCTCTCTCTCTCTCTCTCTCTCTCTCTCTCTCTCTCTCTCCTGTTGACTGTGGATGTGACGTGACTAGCTGTCTCGAGCTCCTGCCCGCATGACTTCTCTGAAATGATGGAATCGTGAACTAAAACAACTGCTTCATCCCTTAAATTGCTTTTTGTCAGGGCATTTTAGCAGAGCAACAGAAAAGTAACTAGAACAACCTAGTTTTGTTCATTTCTAGAAATGTGATTACGCCTCTATGAGCCACAGCCTTCTTGTCAGTTAAGTGTGGGAAATTGTTCCCGCCTCCTCAGTGACTTTTTTCTTAGCACAGATGTTCAGTCTGTGACAGCTCATTCAGCTTCACTTACAATGATGTTTTCTTTCCATGTTTTTGCCTTCATTTAGATTTTGTTAAAACTAGACATACTTATGTTGTCTTGAACTTGTGTCAATGATACGGGATTTGGATGTTTGCCCTGTGAAGTAAAATGATGCCATATATTAATTGATAATTTGGGGCAAAGAAGAGCCTCTAGCACAGTGGCTTTTCATCTTCCTAACACTAACAACCCTTTAATACAGCTCCTTGTATTACGGTGACCCTCAACTATAAAATTATTTTCATGTCATTTCCTAGCTGTAACTTTGCCACTATTATAAATTGTAATATAAATATCTGAAATGCAGGATGTATTTTCACCGTTAAAAATTGACCCAAAATGACCCAGGAGCTCCAGGGACTCGTGATTTAAAATTGGTTGTGGTCCTTGTCTTAAGTTACTTTAGACATTGCCTGACCAGAGCTACTTAAGAAAGCCAGAGTTTATTTTGGTTCATAGTTTCAAAAGGATACAATCTACTATGGATGAGAAAAAGCAAGGTTGGGGGAACATGATACTGGCTGGCTGCATTGCATTAACAATCCACAGACAGAAGGGGAACAGGAAGTAGAGCTGGACTATACAGTCTCAAGGTCAGCCCTCAGTGACCTACTTCCTCCCACCAAGGCTACACCCACTAAAAGGTTAGCCAATCTTCCCAAATGGCACCACGGTCTGGAGACCAGTGTAAGTGGTGTGTGTGTGTGTGTGTGTGTGTGTGTGTGTGTGTGTGTGCCAACTTGTGTGCACCTATAAGCAACATTTCTTATTCAAACATCCCTTAGAAACTTTTGGCTATTTTATCTTGGGTCCCAAGATGCTAATAGGGGTTCTAAACCTATCTAACCCTGTCTGATAGATATGCCTGGTCTAGCCACATATCAGTTAAGTAAATAAATGACTCTCTTCCGTGTTGACATTTAGGATCTGTCAAGGAGAGAAGCAGAGAGTTCTAGCTTTGCCCGTGGCAGGCTTCAGAGCCGGACTTTGAAAGCATGATGTGTGGCTCGCAGACAGAGTGAATCTGCCCCGGTGGAGAGACGTGAATGTATGCTTGACAAATCAATTCTCCTTCTCAGAGGAGGAACAGGAAGGCTCCCTCAGAGGTCAGGCAGCTCAATTACCAGAGGCAAAGCAGAATGCAGCAGGTTCTTGAAGAGTGAAGGGGGTCTCTGAGTGCAGATGCTAGCGCAGCCACCTGCCAGCATCACCTGGGTGACTGGGACTTACTGCTGAGAGACTCTGATATAAATGACATCATCCTTTCCACACGCAGGGCTGGCCTCTGTCTTCAGTCTCAAAGGTTCTGAAACATCTCACCCAAAGCCAGAGAGAGCTCTGTGATAAACAACCAGTTCCCCTGGATCTGTGCAGCGTGCAGAATGGTTGCTTTTGCTGGTTGTCCTATACAAGTACCTCAAGAGTTTGCCCTTTACTGCTCCTGACTCCTCTCTTGCAAGTAGAAGAAACTAATATTTGGATACCTCAGAGAATTACGGATAATGTGCTTTTCAATCAAGAGCCATCCATTAAGATATAGTCAAAGATCAGCGGTAAGAGGCTGGGTTAAAACTCTCTACTCAAGAACTACTCAGACCTTACACTGCTCTTAACCTTCCTGAACCTCAGTCTCTTCGTCCATTAGAAAGTTTTACTCATGAACGCTGAGGAACTGGTTTGGACAGCAAAGCGCTTACCAAAGTATGAGAATCTGAGTTAGATCCCCAGAACTCACATGGGGTGGTTTATGCTACATTCACGGCTTTGTGGAGGGAGAAATAGGTATAGCCCTGGGACTAACTGGCCAGTCAGCCTCGGCTACTCATCAAGTTCCAAGACAGTGACAAATATTATTTCATAAAACAAAGTGGATGGCACCTGAGGAATGACAACTGATGCTGTCCTCTGGTCTCTTTATGTATACACACAAATACCACAGATACTTACTCATGTACCACAATACACACACACACACACACAAATATGCATGTCATATGCGCATGCATATACACCACATACATTTACTCATGCACCACAATACACAAATGCAAATACACATATCATATGCAAATAAACATATCATATGCACATACACATGCATATACGCCAGACACTTATACATGCACCACACCCCTAAATGCATCATACACAAATGCACATATCCTTAATCATGCACCCCACAGACTCAAACACATGTATCACACACATATGCACTTGTATCACACACATACACCACATACACTTGCACGTTCACAACACACACATATTAGACACATATGCACGTACATCTACACCACATACACACACACATGCACCACACACACACACACACACATTACAGACATGTACACACATACACAACATTTATCAGAGTACTTACTTGAGAGGGTTAGAATTAAATTTGTTAATAGAGTCCTGTGATCCATGCACTCAGATCCTTTTAGTTCCTAACTTGGGAAACATGCAGTTATGGAGACAGACTCTCCATCCGGATGTCCTGAAAGGAAAAGATAGACTGTTGGGTTTCTGTATTCATGGACTCCCCATGAATTCACAGATTCCAGTCCACATCCCTGGACTCAATCAACAGTGGATGGAGCATGTCTGCAAAGTACCACACCTCCACTGAACTTCCACAACCTTTAATTACCATCCTATTGCTTCTTAACAGCTATCTCCATAATAGTCACATTGTGTTAACATTATACCTTATCTAGAGATGACGTAAAGTACATGGGAAAAGGTGTGTAAGTTCTATGCTAATGCTGCATTATTTTATACAATGGTCTTGAGAATCCATAGGAGAGGTGTTCTGAAACTAATCTACCATGGACTAAGGGATGAGTATGCATCCAGCCACATCTCAGGATAGACAGATGCTTGGGTAAACAAGGAGTAAGGCCCGGGGATATGACTCGATTGGCAGAGTGATTGCTAGCACACAGGAAACCCTGCAGTCCATACCCAGCACCCTGTAAACTGAGTATGGTGGTTTATATCTGTAATTCCAACACTGCAATCCAAGCATTTAGAAGGTGGAAGCCGGAGGATCAGTTCTATGTCACCTTTGAGAACATAGTCAGGTACATAATCAGACACCAGTCTGAGGTACATGAGACTCCCCCCGCAAAAAAAAAAAAGGAAAAAGAAATAAAGGTGGAGAGGGAGGAAGGAAGGAGTGGGAGAGAAAAGAGAGAAAAATAATTAATTTTGTCATAGTCATGATCAAATACCTGACTAAAGCAACTCGAGAAAGAAAAATTATTCTGGCTCACAGTTCAGGAGTACATTCCTTCATGGAGGGAAGGCATGGCGGCAGGAGCAGCTGGTCACATGGCATCCTCAATCAGGAAGCAGAGAGAGATAGATGCTGGTACTCAGCTCACTTTCTTACTTTCTCCTTTTTCTTTGGTATGAGACCCATAGAATTATGCTGCAGTCTGCAGGATAAGTCTCCTCTCTTCAGTTAACTTTTCTAGAAATGGCCTTATGGATACACCTAGAGATGCATCTCCATGGTGATTCTAAGTCTGATCAATGAAGAGTAACCACCCAGCAGGCCATCAGGACATAACTCTCAATGATACACTAGCTCCTCCCGTGCTCATCTTCCAGGTTCATCACTTCTCAATAGTGCATTCCCACTTTTAATCCAGTGATAGATTTCCCCATGATTAAGTTAGATCAAGCATGATCCAGTCATCTCTGAAAACTATCAGACAGAAACACACCCTGGGTGAAGCCTACTAATCCCTCCAGTACTTCTCAATCCTCTCTAGTTGTCTAGCAGGGTTAATCAACACAGGACGCTCAGTAGTTAAGAGGGTTTACTGCTCTTGGAGAGGACCTGAGTCCAGTCCCAACACCGATGATGGACAGCTCACAGCCACATGTAATCCCAGCTTCAGGGGATCTGATAGCCTCTTCTGGCTTCTGTGAGCAAATGTCTGAGTGCATACATGTACACACACACACACACACACACATACACACTCACACAAATAAATCATTTGCAAATTATTAGCTGGGTATGATGGTGTATCCCTTTAATCCCAACACTCAGGAAGTAGAAGCAAATATTTTGATATGTCAGGGCCAGCCTGTTCTTCATAGTGAGTTCCAAGAGTACTGGGGCTTAACCAACAAAGATGATTGCCTGACAAAATTTAGGCTTACCTGACACACACTGGTACTGGCCCTCTTCTATCCCCCCCCCCACACACACACAAGGTTACTCGCTTGGTCTCTCCCTTCTTGTCTATTTGTATAAAACATTGGTTTGCAAATGTTCCCCCCATTTTTAGAAAGCTTTCTGTCTCTAGAGAAGCCTACTGTTCAGTTCTTTTGAATGTTAAAAGACATACAACCCTCATCCTATCTACATGAAAAAAAATGACATCCTGATGTGTCACCCTTGACATTAGTGCTCCTCCATGCTCTACCTGCACAATTGTCAATTGTCTAATTTTTATTCCTAATCAATGAAAACCTGGGGGGGGGGCATTTTAACATCTGCTGGGCTTTAAAAAGAACTCATTATAGGAAAGAGGAACTCAGTGCCTAGCCTATCTATTGAATGCCTCTTCGGTTTCCCAGGCAAAGGACTCACAGACAATGCTACACTCATCTATTCATTGATGGCCAGATATAAGCAAATCTCTAAATGTCAAAGGAAAGCATGTTCAAGATGTTCTCTTGGGTACATTCTTAAGGGTGCTGAGAAAAGATACCACCAGAGCAGGCATTTATCTATGGAGAAAGGGGAAGAAAGATGGGAGAGACGAGGAGGAGGGGAAGGGAAGAGGGAAGAGGGAGGGAAAGAGATATCCAGAAAGATAAGAAGGATTGAAGAAAGAGAGGGGGAAAGACGTGGAGAAGAGGAGGGAAGGGGGAGAGATGGGGATAAAGAATAATAGAGAAATGAAAGAGATACATGGAAAGGGATGAAGAGAGACCATAGAGTGGGAGAAAGGGAGACGGAGACACTGAATGAGAGAAAAAGAGATGATCTCAAACTGAGGTGGCCAAGCTATCCATTGAAATGCTGGTGCCCCATTTGCTGGCGTTGTTTTGGGAGGTTATGGAACTGTCTGGGGCTGAATTGTCTGTCTACCAGATGTAGGTGGCCCTGGTGGTATGCCCCAAGGTGGTATCCATTCCAGTTGCTCTCTCTGTGTGTGTGTGTGTGTGTGTGTGTGTATACACATGCAGTAAGGTCAAAGGGTAGCTCTCAGGAGTTGGTTCTCTCCACTATGTGGGTCTCTGGGACCAAATCTAGGTCATCTGACTTGGTGACAAGCACCTTTCCAAGCTGTGGTGACTAGAGTGAGAATGTCCCCCATAGGCTCATACATTGACGTGCCTAGTTCCCTGTTAAGGAGCTATTTGGGGAGGATTATGAGATGCATCCTTGTTGGAGGATGTATATCCTTGTGAGAAGAGGTGTGCTACTGGAAGGGTGGGCATTGATATTTCAAAAGCCTTGCCAGATGCAGCGTCTGTTTTCTCTGTTTGCTCTGCCCTGTGATTCAGGGTATAGCTATCAGCTACTAACCACACCACCATGACTACCTGTGTGCTGCCATGATCCCTGCCATCGTGACAATGGACTAATACTCTGAAGCTGTAAGCAAGCTCCCAATTAAATGCTTTATTTTATAAGAGTTCCCTTGGCCATGGCACTCTTCACAGCAATAGATCAGTGACTATGCTATCAGCTGAGTAATCTCACCCTCAAACCTCAGCCTACCACTGCATTCTAATCCAGCAAAATAGGAGGAGCTGCTTCTCCCAGTCAGGAAGCTGCACATGCAATCATTCTGGTTGCTACACCTCTCAACCCTGACTGAATCTATTTCCTGAAACCATGAGCCAAAACTGACCTGTCCCCCTCTCAGCTGTTTCCGTCACGCATTCTGTCACAGCAACTAGAAAACTAACCAACACGGCCACTGTTAGGAGCACAAAAAGAATATGAGAGGAAGGACTTGTTACTAACTGCCAATCATATGGAGAGGGGGAGCTACAGGATAGCTAGGGTTGACTGTGCAGTTTATAGGATGTATAATCAATGGAAAGACAAACCTCTGATTATGCCTGTGAGGGCATTTCAGGACCTGCTTAACTGTGGAGGGAAGACCAGCTTTAAATATGGGAAGGGCTATCCCATGAGCTGGGGTCCTGGGCTGCATAAAAAGGAGACAGTGAGACACCTGCATCTATGTCTCTCTGCTTCATGACTGTGGATGTGTGACCAGCTGCCTTACGCTCCTGTCGCCATGTTCACCCACTATACTTCACTGTTCCCTTAAACTGTGAACCAAAATAAACTCTCCTTTCTTTAACTTGCTTTTGTTAGGCATTTTTCTCAGCAACACATAAAGTAACTAATAGGTCCAGGAAGCAAACGATCATGAGTCTATTACAGATCCATTGAGAAGAAGGATCTAGATTTATAAGCCGACTCATAATTGGGCCACCAGGACAAGCCATTGTATATATCATAGAGAAAGATGGTTGTTGTATTACATCACAGTCCTGTCATGTCCTCCCAAAATCATATCTGCTAATCATTTTTCATCATATGCAGTGGTGGGTCATAAATTTATTTCTATGCTATTCTAGCTTCCTTTCTGTTGCTGGGGGTGGGGAAATATAGTCAACGTACCTTCCTATATCAATTAACAATTAAAGCAATTCACAAAGACAGATAGACAGGTCAATTTTGCCAGGTGACTCTAGGCTATGTCAAGTAGGCAATGAAGCCTAGAAGGACAGGAGTCATAACTATGTATGCATGTCAGAGGTAGATTTCAGCTTCTTACCAATCGAATACTCACGATTAGTTGAGAGCTAAACTACATGTGAACTCTGATATCTAGAAAGAAAAATAAAAGGCAAAAATCTTTAGTCCAACTAACCCAGTGCTGGTTTTGAATCACAATATAAATATGTCTAAATACATTATTTTCTTGAAAAGATTTGACTATTAATTACACTTTTCTATTCTTCTCCACTCATGGTCTTCCTTTTCATTCCCCCTCTTTTCTAAACACAGAGAAGAATTCTGACTATTATTAGTGAGAAAATTCCCTGATATAATCAATACTTTTAATAGTTTTAGCCCATTCATAAATTTTTTG
This sequence comes from Grammomys surdaster, assembly GCF_004785775.1. Lineage (NCBI taxonomy): Eukaryota > Metazoa > Chordata > Mammalia > Rodentia > Muridae > Grammomys > Grammomys surdaster. The sequence continues at coordinate 3,961,848 of NW_021604614.1, forward strand.
AGCAAGATATTGATTGGAATTTTTATTTTGATTTGTGTGTGACAGGGTAGATGGACATGAGTGCTGGTTCATTGGAGGCCAGAAAAGGCTGTGGGATCAAATGAAGCTATAGTCACAGTCATTTGTCAGCCACCCAATGTAGCTCCCATCCTGAACTGAACTCACATCCTCTACAAAGGCAGCATAAACTCCCAACATGGAGTCATCTCTTCAGCCACTGGTTGAGTTCTAGACCTGAATATTAAGAGAAAACTGCATGGGAATATCATGCATAAACCAGGAGCGCCTTGGGCAGGAGAGAATGCAGAGTGGTTAAAAGTACTGGATGTTCTTGCAGAAGACAGAGATTGTGTTCCCAGTAAGACGAGGAAGTTTATGACCAACTCAACTCCAGTTTTAAGGGATCTTACACCCTCTTCTGTTCTAGGCACATACTTTTGGTCTCCATGGGCATCAGAACACAAAAAATACCTACATATACATACAGACAAAACACTCATGCGTATATAATAAAAATAAATCAATCTTTGAAAAGAAGAAAGGAAGGAAAAAGGGCAGGAAAGGAGAGGAGAAGAGAAGAAAGGAAAGGCTTAACTCAGACTTAGTATTCCTCTAATCTGCTGTCCTAAGGTAAACCTTCATAATCCTTCCCTAACTGCAGACTGGATAATCCCTTTAGTGGCATACACATACAACTATACACATATGCACTTCTCAAATAATAATCCGTCCTCTTCTTTTGTACCACAAGGAGGTCTTTAGCATATTTCATTCGTTAATAAAAATTCCCCCTCTGGAAAAGACACAGTGGTTTTTGAGGAATATTATAAATAGTTCTTCATTAATTGGAACCCACCCTACCTCAGTCTTTTGATGTACATGAGAATAGTGTGGAAGGGCTGCTCGATCCCTGATGCACATAGATAATTTCACTTCTCTGGTCCTAGCTCCCACCCTAAGGGTATGGGTGGCCCATTTCTAAAATAGGAGCATTTGAAAGCATTTGCATGAAGTGGAACCACCTTAATGTAAATTAGCAAATGAAACTTAGGCATATAGTTAGACAAGAAGAGGGCCGCCAGTGAGATAAGACGCGATGGAGCTAAAGGTATGTCTTGACAAAGGGGAGGGGGAACAATGTCCTTTATATTCCATAGACAATGAGATTCCTGTCCTTATATACAGCTGTTAAAAGCATAAGGAAATCCTTTGCTTAGGGGGAAAAAGGAGTCATTAAAAGATGGTTTAGGAATTAGAAGCAAGAAAACAGGAGAGGAAAAAGACAAGAGAGAGTGAGGCTGTTGAGGTGGCTTAGGGCGTCAGGGTGCTCTGCTGCCAAGCATGATGGCCTGAATTCGATCCTTAGAACCCAAGTTGTGAAAGGAAAGAACCACACCTCATTCAAGTTCCCTTCTGATACACATGAGTGTGACTCCAAACCAGAAATTTTTAAGCAACAGAAATATTTTCTAAAGGTAAGAAAAAAGAATGACAGAGTTGGAAGGAATAGGACCACCGTCTTAAAATACCTGAAAAATAGAAGCTACTAGGGAAGGAAACAGATTTGAGCTATGAGGCTTTTCATAAAGCATAATCAAAATTAAAATGAACAAAGCTGGGCTTGATAGGGCAAGCCTGCCATCCCAGTTATTTGGAAAGACTAAGGAGACAGATCCCAAGATCAAAGCTTGTCAGACCTACAGTGAGTTCAAGGCCAGCAGAGACAAGTTAAGGAGACCTTGTCTCAGAAAGGAAAAAGTAAAAAGATAGTTGGAAAGTTATTCAAAAGTAAAATGTCTACCTAAAAGACCCCTAGTAAGGGGCTCAGGGGTTGGAGGGAAGCTCAAAAGTAGAACACTTGCCTAAAATCGCCAGTGAGGGGCTGGGGACATGGCTCAGTGGTAGAGCACTTGCCTAGAATCCTCCAGTGAGGGGCTGGGGGCGTGGCTCAGTGGTAGAGCACTTGCCTAGAATCCTCCAGTGAGGGACTGAGGGCGTGGCTCAGTGGTAGAGCCCTGCCTAGAATCCCCCAGTGAGGGGCTGGGGGTGTGGCTCAGTGGTAGAGCACTTGCCTAGAATCCTCCAGTGAGGGACTGAGGGCGTGGCTCAGTGGTAGAGTTCCTGCCTAGAATCCCCCAGGGAGGGGCTGGGGGCGTGGCTCAGTGGTAGAGCCCCTGCCTAGAATCCCCCAGTGAGGAGCTGGGGGCGTGGCTCAGTGGTAGAGCATATGTGAGGTCCTAAGGTCAGTCTCCAGTACTGTTTTTAAAATGCCATGTGTCCATTAGTTACACACTTTTTTTTCCTAGAACTCTCTTCTCCTCTCACATCCCTTGAGTGTCTCTGACACTTCTTTAAGGCATCTACCAGGATAGTCTCACCTAGGATTGTTACAGTTCAAGTCACAGAAACCAGGATTTCAGTCAATAAATAACAGGCCACCGTATGGCACAGAACAAGAACTCTTGAGATAAGGGAATTCTACAGTGTATATCCAGTTCTTCAAAAATGTCAGCAAGAGATGATTTTTTTTTCCATCTGTTTCTCCTGTTTTTCCCTGTATGGCTACTTAGTGCTGTAGGTACAAATAAAACATGAACTGAGAGTCACAATCAGGGCAATGCAATGCTACCTCTCCCTGGTGGGTCTCCCTTTAAGAGCAAGGGGCCATTTCTCAGAGGCCTATGTTCAGATTTTCTTAATCTTGATGGGCAGCATTATGGTACAAGCCCATATCTACATCACTACCAGCAAGAAGTTCGTAGATGAGCAACACATGGACTACAGGAGCAGGATCATATCCACCAGAAGAAAGGATAGTTTGGATTGGGGATGGGTAACCAGTGACATATTTTGCTATTCACTCCACAACATATTGACTGACTAAGTGAAGAGACTGCCCCCTTTGTGTGTATTTGACTTCCTGCCTGCCTGCCTACCTTCCTTTCTTTCCTCTATATTTTATTTTTGAGGCAGAGTCTTTCTATGTAGCCTTGGCTGTTCTGGGACTTGCTATGTAGACCAGGATGGCTTCAAATCTACAGAGATCTGCCTGTCTTTGCCTCCTGGGTGCTGGGGTTAAAGGCATGTGCTGTGCTACTGGGCTCCAGCTATTTCTTTATTATAGAAGTGAGACTTGAAACCAGGTCCCTAAACATGCTGGGCAAGTGCTCTACCATGGAGCCATGCCAGAGCTGCTCACTGGGGGACTTCTTGCAGATATTCACCACTAAGCCATATCCTAGCCCCTCACAGAGGGATTCTAGGAAGGCATTTGTCTTAGTTAGGATTTCTATTGCTGTGATTAAAACACCATGGCCAAAAATCAAGTTGGGGAAGAAAGGATTTATTTGGCTCACACTCCACATCATAGTCCATCCCTGAAGGAAGTCAAGATAGGAAATCAAACAGGGTAAGAACCTGAAGGCAGGTTATTTGATGCAGAGGCCATGGAGGGATGCTGCTTTCTAGCTTGCTCCCCATGGCTTGCTCATGCTGCTTTCTTATAGAACCCAAGACCTCCTGCCTAGGGACGGCACCATCTACAATGATCTGGGTCTTTTCCCATCAGTCATTAATCAAGAAAATGCTCTACAGCTGGACCTTATGGAGGCATTTTTCAATTGAGATTTGAAGTGGAAGTTTCTGGTTGTGTGATGTGCTGCAGACTCACATGATATCTTGCTGAGGCAGACTCATGTGGTGTTTTGCTGAGGCAAAACCCATGGGAGGACATGTGATATTTGGAGAGTTTATAAATAGGACCCAATGGACAGTGACGAGGCATTTGCATAGCTAACCTTGCAATACTCCATTGGTCTCCTGTCTTTGCTTCATTGAGAGAGGCAGGGCAGAGAACTTCTCCTGGCACCCCAGCTGGTTCTGGTCATTCCTGCTGACTCCAACCGATTAGGTGGAGGCCTGGCTGTTGTTGCTGATTCGTGGTTGGTATCCTGGCAAACAAAGATTGCAGTTGCCCCCAAAGAACTACTCCTAGACAGGTGCACATCCCCTTGTCCTATTTCCCATCGTTTCTCCCCTACCTTTGGAAAGTGGGCTAGAGGGCGGGGGAAGGGGAGTGTCGAAGCATTAGATAATCCTTATTAAAGTAGGTTTTGAAAACTCTAAGCCTACCAAGATTCTCCTCTTTCAGATGACCCTAGCTTATGTCAAGTTAACATAAAACTAGCTAGGATAGCATCCTGCCCCTAAGCTATGCCCCTAAGCCCTTGCTGGGAAATTCTAAGCAGGTATCATACTCTACTACTGAAGGATGCCCTGTGGCATCAGACCCTGACTAATGAATTCTAGGAAGGCACTTTACCATCAAACCATCCTCCATCCTTCTTTGTACTCTTTCTTTTTCAACAGGGCCTCCCCACATTACCCAAGGAGCTCTCAAACTTGTAATTTTCCTGCCTCAGCCTCCTGAGTAGCTGAGGTAACAGACCTTTACCAAATTTCTCTTTGTATATTAGAAATTCAAAGTCTCTGTATCTCAAATGACTACCCATGTATCAACCCTGTAATATGTGGGTTTCATAAAACTCAATGCATAAACATACTTGTGGTTTCTCCTTGGTTCTACTACACTGTTTAGACTTAAGAATGTGCTAGGGATGTCGCTCAAATGGTGAGGTGCCTCTTAGCATGCACGATGCACTGGGTTTAATGTCCAGCACTGCACAAACTAGGTATGGTGCCATTCTCAATACATCTGTAATCCCCACAGTGGGGGAGTGGAGGTAGGAGGAACTGAGAGTTGAAGGCCATCCTTGAATAAGTAGGAAGTTTGAAGCCAGACCTTGTCTCACACAAACAATAACACATGGTGTAAACATTCATTTTCTAATCATCAAAAAGCCAGTTCCTCTCTAGGATATGTGAGACTCCCCAACCATTGCACCCAATGCCATCCCCTGAACTTTGAAGAACTCACTCCGAATACAAGGTAGAATCCAACAGAAATGAGAGAACAAAGACCAGAGCATTCAATAACCTGCCCACTGTCCAGGTTAAATACACTGGGAACTTCAAAAATAATCTGCCAACATGCCGAGGGTCTGTTCAAAATTTCTACTATAGACACACACAGGTAATGCTAGCATTTTTTTCTCCTACTTGACTCAAATCTTAAGTCAGCTCTTTTCATCCTAAAATTTATATAACAAATGGGTCTCAATCTTTTGAGGATCCAACTAGTATTCCTGACCAATTAAGGACCCTGAAGAATCAATTATTTTGACTTATTTCCCAGGCTGAAGGGAGGGAGCCTTGCATTTCCAGAGCTCTGGCTTTGAAATCCCTTGAAAGCATTGTTGAAAAGCAAGAGAGAATTAGACAATAAGGATTCTTTCAAAACAGTGGGATTTGAGGGATCTTATTACCCGCTTTAAAGTCTTACCTTAAGGCTGGAGTCAGTGTTAATTGGAAGGAGGACGTCCAAAAGCGAGCAATCTGCATTGTTCAAGTCTGTCTTTTCACTCTTTAATTTCTTACTGCTCCATCCTCAGCAAAACTATCCAACTCTTAAATCCCTGGGGTACCCCCTCACCCTGGGCACAAAGAATGGAAAGGAAAGAAAGGGGAGGGGGAATGCAGACAGAAAGGGCTAGGCCACAAAGGATCAATGGCATTTCAGATTCCATTTCCTGCTTTGATTCAGTGAGTAATCCTTTTTTTAAAAAAAAAAAAAAACGTGGGATTGAAAATAGTGGGGTCAGGCTCCAAGCCACTGGGAAGACCCCTTCCCAGAATCTTTAGAGGAAGCGCATGTGACACCCAGATCTTACCAGAAATAACAGGCGATGTTCTCTGCAGATATCGTGGAACTCTTCAAAAATAAGCAGGAATGGCTGACAACAGTCCTGCTGCAGACTGGTTCTGGAATGTTCCCTCCTCGATGTAAAAGGGTTGGTCCCTGAGCTTGATACTACATTGGAGGTGGGAGTTAGAACTGTTAAAAGATGAACTGTAGTGGGAAGAGTGTTAGATCATTAACTATTTTTCTTACTGTTGGCACCAAAGGTCTAGCAAAAGTAACATAAGGAAGGGAAGGGTTATTTTAGCCCACCGTGTGGTGATATAGTCCACGGTGGCAGGGAAGGGGTATGGCAAGAATGCACAAGGGCTTGTTCAGAACCAGAGAGAGTTGAGCACTACTTAGTGTGATTTCTCAGTTTTACTCACTCTGAGACCCAAGCCCATGAGATGGAGTCACCCACGGTTAGGATGGGTATTCTCTCTTCACTTACCCTAACCTAGACGACCACTCTCAGGCATGCTCAGATGGATGTCTCTCTTATGTGATTCTAGACAATCAAGTTGTCAAGTTGACAATCAATATTGACCACCACAGCGTTTAGAATCTCTTAGGAGATATATCCGTGGGGCTAGATTAAGCGAATTGAGGTGGGAAGACCCACCGTAAATGTGGGAAGGACCTCCCATGGGCCGGGAGTCTCGACTGGAAAACAAGAGGAGCCGAGCACCAGCATCTATCTCTCTCTGCTTCCTGACTGCACTGGCCTCAAACTTCTGATGCCACGGCTTCCCAGCGGTGATGGACTGGATCCCCACAGACTGTGAGCTAAAGCAAACGGTTCCTTCCTTAAGTCGCTTTTGTCAACTGCTATTCCGTCACAGCAGTGAGAAAAGTAGTGAATACGATTAGCAACCCGTTTTGTCTAGTGAAGAGTCTCTTGTACTATTAGGACAACAGTGTGCCCTGTGTAGTTGTTATGAATATATATATGCCAGGCAGTGGTGGCACACGTCTTTAATCCCAGCACTTGGGAGGCAGAGGCAGGCGGATTTCTGAGTTCGAGGCCAGCCTGGTCTACAGAGTGAGTTTCAGGACAGCCAGGGCTATACAGAGAAACCTTGTCTCAAAAAAAGAAGAAAGAAAGAAAGAAAGAAAGAAAGAAAGAAAGAAAGAAAGAAAGAAAGAAAGAAAGAAAGAAAGAAAGAAAGATAGATAGATGCAGGAGCGAAGGGATGTTACCTTTGGCAGATTGTGCCAAGGTATTCCTCTGAAAAATTATACCACACAACAGATCTGGTATAAAAAAGGTTTTTGGGGGGAAGAGAGGGAACGGGATAGAGGCAGACATGTGGACATGTAGACAGACACACAGACACACAGACAGAAGCAGAGAGAGAGCCATGAGGGCAGAGAGAGGAGGAACACAGAAAGTAGGGGGGGGCGCACAGAAAACTGAGAGTAGGGGTGCAGAGAGAGGCAGCTGGAGATCCTTTTATTCACAGCACACACCTGATGTACGTGGCCCTAGAGGCTGGTGATGGCGGCAGGTGCTGAGGGCAGGTGATGACGTAAGCAGTTGCTAGGCCCCAGAGAGCAGGCCAGTGAAATTGCCTGTAATAATCGTAACCAAAACAATTACATTTCTACCTTTTTGACTCCCATTATTCCCATCTCTACGAGTTAACATTCCCTCTCATTCCCACCGTCTATATTCCCACTGGCTATATTTCCGGAAGGGGCGGTGGGGGGGGGGAAGAGCTGTCAATCACAGATGACTTGGATTCAACAGCATCTTCTTTGATTTTTTTTTGACACATTTTGACAAGATCTAAACCTAGAAATAACTGAAGAACTGACCTCAGCCTGAGATTTGCAACATCAGCTTCTTCTACTGAAAGACATTCTGGAGTCTTTTTCCTGAAACTTGTCTGATAGCTGCTTCCCTAATCCACCCCCACGGAGATGTTGAGGTGAGTTGGGATAAAGAATAGGTTTGTCTGTTTTTCAGTCTTACACTGATGCAATCATAGGAGCCAACTCGAAGAGCTTGGGTGTAGCTCAGTAGTAGAGGCCTTGCATAATGTACACAGTGCTCCGGGTTCTATCACGGACACTGACAAAAAGGTCGGATGGAGGGGTAGGGGAACCAAGATGGCTCAGCGGGTAAAGGCACTTGCCACCAATCCTGACTGTCTGAGTTTGATTCCTAGGACTGACATCGTGGAAAGAGAATCCACTTCTAAAACCTGAGCTCTGAACTCCTCACAGGTGTATGGTGTGTGTGCGCGTGTAAACAGGCAGAGAGAGAGAGAGAGAGAGAGAGAGAGAGAGAGAGAGAGAGAGAGCGAGAGAGAGAGAGAGAGAGAATAAATGTATGTATGTATGTATGTATGTATGTATGTATGTATGTATGTATGTAACTGGAGAGAAACAAAAGACAACAGGGAGGAAGCATTCAGGCAGAAAGGAAGGAAGCTGGGGCTATAGCCCAGTAGGTAGAGTGCAAGCTTACCATGCATGAAACCTAGGTTCCATCCCTACCACCCCACACAAAACAGCTGTGGTGGGCATAACTGAAATACCAGCACTTGGGAACCAAAGTAGAGGATCAAAAATTTGAGGCTTGTCTGGACAGTCACCTTGTCTGACCTCAGCTGTGTGTGTGTTTGTGTATGTGTGTGTGTGTGTAATGTGTGTTGCGACTCTAATATTTTGCAGTTCAAACTACTACGAAAAGGTCACAAGCATTGACTTTGCGCTTACAAATAATTTGTAGGGAAGAGACCCACAAGTATAGAATTCACCAAAAGTGAGAATCAACCATCACTTCCTATTGCCTGGACAGTCTTGGATCTTAAATGCAGGTCACTCTCCTTGTTAGCTTACAGGAGATTCCACTAGGCTCCTCCCAAGGACCTAGCAATGGCTTAGGTCAGCACATGCCCCTGTCAAGTGCTTCAAGTGTGGCTGCATGTAAAAGGATTGCCCACCCTCCAGCTCTGTCTTCCCACATGTTCCCGGGCTCGCTCTCTCTCTCTCTCTCTCTCTCTCTCTCTCTCTCTCTCTCTCTCTCCCCCCCTTTCTTTTCTTCTGTGTCCCATCTTCTCTGCCCTCCTGGCTTTGGCCCTGTCTGTCTGCCTCTACCCCTTCTGCAGATTCTCACTCTCCCCCTCTTCCCCCAAATAAACCTCCTTTTACCAGGTCTGTTGTATGGCATAATTTCTCAGGGGCACACCTTGGCATGGGCCTACCAGGTACCCCTCCCTGCATTAGATTTCATAACACTCCTTGTTTGAGATGAAGGAGAAAGCCAGAAAATCCTCTTGAGGCTGCGGTGGGCTACAATGGAAGGATAGCTTCGTGGATTTAGAAGGTGCTCACCCCTCCTTTCTCTTTCTATCTAGGCACATGGCTTGATTCTCTGTAACGTCTGTACCTGCTAAGGTGTCTCAGCAGAGCCAAATGCTCTGCAAGCAAGGAACCTAAGATGTTTAGGAAGCAGATGAATTTTATCCAGCAAGTATCAGCTAGCTGGTATTTGAATCTCTCTCTCTCTCTCTCTCTCTCTCTCTCTCTCTCTCTCTCTCTCTCTCTCTCTCTCTGTGTGTGTGTGTGTATTTACATGTGTGGCATATGCACATGTGTATGCACACCTGTGAAGGCGAGAAGAGGACATCCAGTATCCTGGTTTACCATTCACTACCTTATTCTCACTAAACCTGGAGCTAAGATGGCAGCCAGCAGCAAACTGCAGCAACAGAGCTATGGTAACAGGGCAGTTCTGTCGTTCTTGCCTTTTTGGGTGGGTACCCAGGATGAGAACTCAGGGCCTCATGCTTACCCAACAACCACTCTTATCCATGGAGCCATCTCACCAACCCCAGGTATCCATTTTTATGCTTCCCTATCCACTGCACTAGTTTCTGTAATGTCTGATGGACAAAGATACCTGACAGAAGCAACTTAAGGGAGGCAGGTTCATGCTTTAAGGAGATGCAGTCCATCAGGTTTGGCAATGCATGGCAGCTGGCAATCGTCATCTGTGGCACCTGGAGCTAATCATGTGGCCTCTGACACCTTGTTACATCAAGAATCACAGAGAGGGGCTGGAGGGATGGCTCATTGGTTAAGAGCACTGACTGCTCTTCCAGATCTTCCAGAGGTCCAAAGTTCAATTCCCAGTAACCATATGGTGGCTCACAACCATTTGTAATTGGGTCCAATACCATCTTCTGGTGTGTCTGAAGAGAGCAACAGTGTACCCACATGCATAAAATAAGTAAATAAATCTTTAAAAAAGAAAAAGAAGGAGAGAGGGAAGGAGGAAGA
>NW_021604614.1:3972037-3983946 GCF_004785775.1 Grammomys surdaster
AAGAAGAAGAAGAAGAAGAAGAAGAAGAAGAAGAAGAAGAAGAAGAAGAAGAAGAAGAAGAAGAAGAAGAAGAAGGGCGAAAGCTGAGGCCAGAGGTAGAGCATGGACATGTAGTCAGGTTTTGAGCTATCCTCCAATAAAGCCAGACCCACCTACAGTAGGCTTTTTCTTATATTTGCCACAAGGAAGTAATAAGCCCCCTACTGAGCTGCTAGTATCTAATTCCCAACAGATCCCCAGCAGAATCAGGTGCCAAGATTCCAGAAGAATGTCAGGTACCATAATCCTTGTTTTCCTAAAAAAAAAAAGTTTACAGCCCCATGCTAGCAGACTGTGCAATATCAAAAGGCTATGTGTGACATAACCCCCCACCCCTAATGATTATATCTTAACTGCATGTGTTCCCCTCCCTGCCCCACTTCGACTACTCTTCTGAGACACACATGAACAAGATTCCTTCCTTCCTTTCTCAAGATGCAAGACCTTCTTCCCCTCCTCTGCTACCTGAGAATCAGAGACACCCTGACTACAAGGTAGATGCTGAGCAGCCATGAGACTGGAAACACCATCCGCCCAGAAACCACATTCCACTCTGCCTCACAGGCCGGAACACACCTCAGAACCCCCACCATACTTTTATCTGTCATAGTCTAATTAGTCCCTTCCCCTAAAGGATACTCTCTCTCTCTCTCTCTCTCAGTGTGGTCTTGAACCCTAAACCAGAAGCTCATCCTCAACCCTCAAAGACTCTCTTCCTCCAAGAGGAATACCCCATGTATACATGTCCAAATGCATACCTGTTGGAAACAACTTGAGAAAGGGTAAAGGTACCATCCATGATCGGAAAGGGAAGGCAGCTGGAGCTTGAGCTGGCTGGTCACTTTGTACCCACAACTCAGGAGATGCCAGTCAGGCCAGACTACAATGTTTCAAGGCCCACCTACACTCATCCCCACCCTACACCTCAGCCCCAGTCACGCCTTGACCCACTTTCTCTACTGAGGCTCTGAGTCCTAAGTTTCCAGAACTTCTCAACATAGCTCTACCAGTTGGGGGCCAAGTAAGAATTCACAAACAGGAGCCTGTGGGGGACACTTCACATTCAAGCTGGAGACTTGTAACCAAACACTGTACAAATGAATTTAGCTGTCCTTACATACTCTTCTCAATTCCAGGAGAGAGAGAGAGAGAGAGAGAGAGAGAGAGAGAGAGAGAGAGAGAGAGAGAGAGAGAGAGAGAGAGAGAGAGAAGCTACACAGTGGAAGAGAAAAATAAAAAAGCAGCGCAGCAGCCTGCTGGTCTGGAGGGGCACACAGCACCAGACAGCAGGCCTGCCTGGAGGGAGTTCACGGAGTCAAGTGCTGGTGTTGAACCCAACACAGCAGCGCAGTCATCATCTTTTGGCTTTTCCCAGGCCATTCATTCACCGAGTAGACAAATACCTGCATTTTTGTAGATAAAAATGAATGCACAAGGAACCATTTCCAAAGATAGATGACTGTCCTTTTTCCTTCAGCAAAGTTTAAAAAGGTAAAAATTATCATATTATGGGCACAGTGGTCATGGAGAGAAAATGAGACCACCGCTCAACAGGGGAAATTGCTCTTCTTGCTTGGGAATGTTTTAGCATTAAATTAACTCTCCTATCTCCCGCCTGCTAATAGGAAAGCTTTCACCTCCCTGTCAGGCAGGGGATCCGGATTTGCATTTAGATGGAGCTGTTGTAAAGATGGCCCCCACCATCCAGCAAGCAGGCCTCCCTGTTTACAATAGCAGCTGTGTGATAAAAGGATTATTCCACAAGTGCTGGCATGGCCGGTTTGGATAGGATTGGAAGCCTGAATTGGGGAAGGCTGTCAACTGAATCGGTCACTCATGGGAAGAGATGGTTCCTGCCAGGAAGTGAGAGAGCTCAATCTCTCTCCTGTTTGTAAGAGCAAGGCAGATGTGAGAGTTGGGTGCTAGTCTTAAAGTGACTGTATGTGCATGTGAGCTACTGTGTGTGTGTGTCTGTCTGTCTGTCTGTCTGTCTGTGTGTTTTTGCATGCACAAGCATGCTTACAGGCATGAGGACTTGGTTTTATCTTCAGAACCAGTGTAACAAAAAAATTTCAGTAGAGCCCGCAATGGAGATGAAGGTTGGGAGCGATGCTTGGGGCTCCCTGGCTAGCCAAGGTGGATGGTACCTGAAGAACAAAACCCAAAGTTTCCCTCTGGCCTTGTCACACACACACACACACACACACACACACACACACCTATACAACCATGGACATATACACGCACACAAGAGGGACATGGTAACACATATACAGAAATTGTTTTCCTCTGTCTTCCGTTCGTATAGATAGCATTGAAGAGAACTTTAATTTAACTGCATTGTGTACATTTATAAATGACTGTTCCTCCTTTACCAGTCATTGGCCTTCATTGAAACATTCCCACCTTGGGGCTGGAGAGCTGGCTCAGCAGTCAGAGCACTTGCTGCTCTTGCAGGGGAGCTGGGCTTGGTTCCCAGCATCCATGTTGGTGGCTCAGAACTGCCTGGAATTCCAGCTCCAGGAGATCTGAGTTCATTCACCTGCCGGTGCTGCTTTTCCTCCAGCCCCTCCCAGCTATGGCAGAAAACCCCTTGAGAGAAGGGAGGTGGGGGAAGCTGGACAGAGAGAGGAGGGAAAATGTCAATGAAAAGAAATCCTAAGTCTTTTTTTTTCCTGTGTCGGGTAACAAATTATGCTTGATATTTGAATTTCTCCCAAGGCTCGCCTTCTTACTATCATGCCAAGTGACCCTGAAAGCTTTGGCACTTCCTGGGGAGACTTTTGGCTGTCATGAGACAAGTTTTCTCTGTTGTTCCAGACACACTGAAAGGAGAAAAGGCTTGGGGAGGGCAAATGAGAGAAAGCTGACTGAGGAACAGCAGGGAGGGTAGATTGATTTCTGGTCAGAGACTTACACTGAGATGGAAGGAATTGGAGGGCTAGAATGTTGTTTACTTGCTCGTGTGTGTGTGTGTGTGTGTGTGTGTGTTTTGTGTGTGTGTGTGTGTGTATGTGTGTGTCTGTCTGTCTGTGTATGTGTCTGTGTGTGTTAGGGGAGGTTATGCATCTATGTGTGGTACGTGTGTGTGTGTGTGTGTGTGTGTGTGTGTGCATGCATGTAGAAGCCTGAGGCTGATGTTAGGAATTGTCTCAGGTTGCTTTCTATTGCTGTGATAAAACACTGACCAAAGGCAACTTGAGTAAGAAGGAGTTGTTTCTTTGGCTTAAGGGTTACTGTCCATCCCTGAGGGAACCCAAGTGTCTCAGTTATGGTTTCTATTGCTGTGATAAAACCCATTGACCGAAATCAACTTGGGGGAAAGGTTCTATTTCAGCTTACAACTCTCAGCCTACACTCCATTGCTGAGGGAAGTCAGGGCAAGAAACTCAAGCAGGGCAGGAACCTGGAGGCAGGAGCTGATGTAGAGGCCATGGAGGAGTGCTGCTGACTGGCTTACTTCTCATAACATTCTCAGTCTGCTTTCCTATAATTCCCAAGACCACGTGCCCATCATGGGCTTGGTTCTTCCACATCAATCATTAATGCATGAAATGCCTCCCCTCCCACAGACTGGCTTACAGGCCAATCTGATGGAGACAGTTCCTCAGTTGAAATCCCCTCTTCCCAGATGACTCTAGATTGTGTCAAGTTGACAAAAACTAACCAATACAGAAATCATTCTCAGTGTCCCATTCTATTCATTTGAGGCAGGGTCCCTCAGTCAAGCCCAGAGTTGAACCATATGACTATTCTGGGGCTATGAGGTCCTCTGTCTCTACCTCTGAGGCTAGAACTCCAATTAGGCTTTCAAGCCTACCCTGGATTTATGTAGGTTCTGGGGAATCCAAATTCAGGTTTTCATATTCGCAGGGCAAGTGCTTAGACACTGAGTCTTTTCTACTGGTCAAAGGACTAGAATATTCTAAAACAACAGGAAATATGATGATACTCATACCAGCTCATGGCCAAGGGAATGCATTTCGAGTCAGTTGCCATGCCGAGAATGTTACCCATGCCTTTGAGCCTCACCGTAGCCACAATAAAGCAGGTACTGTTGTTACCTTTAGTGAAGGGCAAGTTAAGAGGCAAGAGGCCATCAATTGGCCTGGTATTTCAGACACCATAGCCTGAGATACAGGAATTATTCTATTGCCTACATGACCAAATGTAATATAATAGCTTTGAGATGGACAGAAAACACAAAAGTATCATAGGATAGTTGTTAAAGATTTACTTTATTAATTTTAAGTGTGTGTGTGTGTGTGTGTGTGTGCTCACACACTTGTGGGTAGAGTACCCAAGAAGGCCAGAAGAGGGCATCATATCCCTATGGAGTAGATATCCTGGAGTTGGAATCACAATCAGATAGTTATAAGCTAGCTGCCACACAAAGAAGCTGGGAACTGAACTCCGGTCCTCTGCAAGACCAGCATGTTTTTAACTGCTAAGCTGGCCACTTTCTTCAGTTATTAAAAATTTATTTCGGTATGCTATTTGGGTATCTGTGTATGTGCATGCAGGGGCCCAGCAGAGTGACCTACTTCCTTCACCTCTGTCCCACATTCTTCTAAAACAGCACCACCAGACTTGGGGCAAGGATTTTAAACCTGAGCCTGTGGGAGACATTCAAACCCTGATGCTGGCTGACCATTTGGGGAAGTATTGTCTGACTCTATGATAGACTCTGGCCTCCCTTTCAGGTCCTTCCCTGAAAAATGAAGAATTTCATTTGCTGCTGTTGAAAGTACTCAAAGCGGAGAGCCCTCAACAAGTACTTCATCTGGGGCTGGGAGATGGTTCAGTCCATCAAGAGCTTGCTCTGAGTTTGAACACCAGAAACCATACAGAAATGCCAGGTATGATGATACACTGGAAAAGCAGAACAAGCAGATCCCTGGGGCTTGCTGGTCAGCCTAGCCTACTTGGTAAGTTCCAGAGGAATTGAAAGACTCTGTCTCAAAAGGGACAACAAAGGAGACAGGCAGGAGATGCTCAGTGGGTACTTGACACCAAACCTGATGACTTAAGTTCAATTCCCATGGTAGGAGAGAACCAGCTCTTACAGGCTGACCTCGACAATGGTATTGTGGCTTGCTTGTGTACACACACACACACACACACACACACACACACAATGCACACATGAGGAACAGGAGATCACATGTGGTTCCCTGGAGGCAGAAATGTGGAGAGCAGCCGACAGTACAAGAATGAACAATTCAGGGATGAAGTCACCAGTAAGGACAGTAAGGACAGGAGCGGAACAGAGTGGGACAGTCACAGATCAACCCCATGGAGGCAAATCAGCCACCATCGGCCTTCAATAGATAAGCTGGTTCTTTCCTGCTCAGGGATGCTGCCTTGTGGCCTGGAGCCCACACAGCCTCTTTCTAAACGCCATCCTCCAAGGCACCAGCTCAAAAGAATGAAAGCAAGATGTGTTTTCTGAAACTGAATTTCCTAAAACCCAAATGGTGAGTCGGGAACCAGCATGGTGGAGACACCATTGCCTAGTGGACCTTGAATGGAGCCCAGGGAGGAAGTTGGAAGGGCAGGTGTAAGGGTCTTTTCCTAGGAAATGAAAGTAGCCCACTTGCTAGCTGCTTCCTGAAGCTCCAGCTCCTCCCAGCAAACAGCTCAGGCACTCACACTCCCTTCCTGTGTGTTTGGAGCTCTTCCAGGTGTCATACCTGGGATTCTATTCTCATTGGCCAATTCGCAGTAATGTGTGATTTCTTTCCAGGGGACACATAAACAATGTCTACCAGTTCCCTAGGGTCCCAATGACAAATGGAGGCCTGATTCCACCAAAATTCATAATAGAAACCAATGACTTTATTGGGTCATGTAGAACATAGCTAAGGGGTTATTTACATGGGTACTGGTCCCTTTCCCCAGCAGGGATATCCTGTAGGATAGCCTATCCCTGTAGCCAACCAGAGAAAGCTCCTCTCCCCTACTCTTCTCTGACATGTATTCTCTAGCCTTTCCCCCAGGTCACATGCAATTTAGGCAGAGTTGTGAACAATAGATGGTGGGGAGGAGCTAGATACTCAGGTGAGGGTCTTATGGCCCTCCAGCCCTCCATGAGGCACTGTAAACAATCAACAAGCTCAGTGAGATGACCTTTTATTAGGCGTCTCAGTAGACACCGCAAGATGGCTGTTGCTTTGCTCCAAGGACAGTCAAGACAAATGTGAAGACCTGGGAGGTCAACCCTAGTAAAATTTGTTCAGATGCTCAGGGAAAGAGCATAACAGGCTTAGGACAGCACAGCCAGTAGCCCTGTGCTTGGGTGAAGTATTCATGGGATTTGTATGCTGTGTATTGTGCATGTGTGTATTGTTTATGTGTTGTGTATGTATAGGTGCACAGAGGTGAGTGTGCGTGAACATTTTGCATATGCATAGGTCCACAAGAATGTGTGTGTGAGTGTATGTGTGTGGTGCATGTGTGTATATTTTTCATGTGCATTCATGTACACAAGTATGTGTGTGTGTGTGTGTGTGTGTGTGTGTGTGTATCCCCAAGCACTCTTCATTGTATAATGAACAAGGTCTCTGAATCAAACCCAGATCTCACTGATATGGCTAGTCTCCCTAGCCAGATTGCTCTGGGGATCCCTTCTCTCTGCCTTCCAAGGCTGGAAAAGCAGGTGGGTCACCATGGCCACCTGGCATTTACATGAGTTTCTAGAAAGAACTACATAGCAAGCACTCAAGCACTCAGCCATCTTCCAGTCCCTGTTTTTTGTTTATTGAGACAGTCTCTCACTAAGATCACAAGCACTTATACGTGCACACGCATAGACTACACACACATACACCGTGTACACCTCTTCCATGTGCACGCGTAAGAAAATCCTAATCCTTAATGGAAGTCTACAAATAGAGAAACGGCAAGCCATCTGATGCCCCTGGCTCGCTGACTGGCTGGAGTCCTCCATCACACTCTGCTGCATTGCAGAGGCATCCCGTCTGAGCCAGCCACTTCCTACCCTGTCACACTGTGCAGACAGACCTGACAGATGGGACCTGTAAAAAGCAAATTTCCCTCCAAACCTTAGTTCTTCCCTGCAGCAGCAGGGTTTAAATGTACAATGCGGCTACCCCTGCTGGTCAGGCACTTCCTGGTTATGTTCTAAGTTGATGACACTTGCAGTGCCGTATATCATGGCTTCTATGCCCTGGGGAGCAGTGAATGAAGGAGACAGCGAATCATACCTCCCCCACTGTGTCTTCAGTACTTTGCAGTATTTCAGAGTTGGGGACAATGGGCCTTTAACCACCAGAAACAATCCAAAATGATCCTCCTCTCCCAGACAGTAGACATTATGCCATGTATCCGTTATTGGAAAATATGGATACAATCTACCAGGAAAAAATTAAAATAGGGCAATTATTTGAGATACTCGTGATTTGCATCAGTCTCAGCACTTAAAATGGTAATAAATATTATTGTACTATCTGGGCTTGTGATTTCAGATAATAAGGATGCTGTAGCAGCAGGTGGATCTCAAGTTCAAGGACAGGCTGGGCAACAGAATGATTCTAAGATAAGCCTGGGTCATATATCGAGAGATCCTGTCTCAAGTTAAAAGCCTAAGAAGGGCTAGAGATGTGGCTTTGGTCTAGAATCCCCACAGTGAGGGCTAAGAGTTTTGTTTAGCAGGAGAGCTCCTGCCTAGAATTCCCCCAGCGAGTTGCTGGCTGTGTGGTTCAGTGGTAACAAGCACAGTATCCTACCCAACTCTAACAGCATTTAACACCAAGAAAAAACCGTGGCTCAAAGATAATTAGAGTTGAAAAAAGTCACTAGTGAAATATGAATCTAAATCTATTATAGCCACAACTGTAGTCTTCTTCCCCCTCTGCCAGAATGGTGTTGCATGCGATACTGCTTTGTTCGTTATTTTATAGGTATGTGTCTGTGTTGTGTACGTGTACATGGATGTGTATGTGTCTGCGTGTAGATATCTATGAAGGCCAGTAGAGGATGCTGGGACTTCCTGAAGCTGGGAGTTACAGGCAGTTTATAAGCCACCTGATATGGGTGCTGGAAACAGAACTTGGGTTGCTCTCCAGACCCATGTGCGAAAGTAAACTGGCATCTCATGGAAGAAAGTAGAAGTTCAATTGCCTTAAATGGCAGCTGAGTTTAAGTCAGCAATGGTTAATAAGTACCACAGTGTTTCTGTTTGCCTGTCAGCCCCTCCTGCCATCCTCCTGTGAGTCTCTCATCCCCAGCTACTCTCTTTCATCAATGGTTCTGTTCATCCCAGCCTTCTGTTTTGCTAATTCCTGTGTGAGCTCCCAAGGGCTAGCAGTGGAAGCTTCATTCTCTCTGCATAGCCTCTGCTACATTCTGACTGTGGTTTGAGTGTCTGACAGAGCATCCTGTGTTAGGATCTTGATCCCTGATGTGGTGACATGAAGCAGTAGAATTTTGAGAAAGTGGAACCTGGTGGAAGATCACTGGGGGCAACTAACACAGGAAGTCAATGTAGTGCTGAAGGACACCAGTTTGTTCTCACAGAGGGGAAGGTTATTATAAACAATCAAAACCTGGGTTGGGTTAGTGGTTCGTTTGTAAAGTACTTCCCCTGATTCAATCTCTAAAACCAATGGGTTTGTTTGTTTTTGTTTGTTTTTTAAAAAAGAGAGAGACTGGGAAAATGGAGACAAGCAGATGTCTGGGACTCACTGGCCACCTTAAACTAATAAGCAAGTGTCTGGCCATTGAGAGCCCCACCCTCAAAAGACAAAATGGGGGCTGGAGGGGAGACACCTCAATGGATACAGCACTTGACAGCTGACTGTGATGATGTTGAATTTAGATCCAAAGACTCCACGTAAAGCCAGGTGCAGTATCAAATGTCTGTAATCCCAGACAGAGACTCCCTGGAGACTCATGGGCCAGCTACCCTGCTTTACTTGATAACCAGTAAAAGACCCTGTCTTAAGAACTGAGACTCACGGTTGTCCTTTGAACTCCACGTGTGGGCCATGGTATGCATACATCTGCACTCACACAAGAATATGTACACATCCAAGTTAAGAGTAACAATAATTAATAATAATAAAACAGGGTAGATAGTTCCTGATGAACAACACTGGAGGTTGTCTCTGGAGTCTATGTGCACACTACTGGCACACACACACACACACATGCATGCACCTATATATACAGAAAATCCAGAATGACATCATTTCCTTTCTCCTTTCTCTGATTTTTGAAACTATGAGAGCCCCCCCTCTCTCTCCCCTCCCATTTGTCATTTGTCTGTCTGTCTCTCTCTCCATTTCTCCATCCTTGCCTCCCTTCCTCCCTTCTTTCCTCTTCCTCCTTCCTCTCCCTCCTCCCTCTCCCCCACCTCTCTCTCTCTCTGTCTCTCTATCTCTCTATCTATCTCTCCTCTCTTTTCTCTTACAAACATACATTTTTACCATGGTATCGTGTGCCATGGAATATAGACATCCAAGGCTAAATTGATGGGCTTCCAAATCTTAGATCCTAACTTTAAGGAGTCTGAGTACTTAAAGATATGAATGAAACAAATACATCTTCTTTTTAAAAATGCCCAGCCTTGGGTGTTTCATCATGTGTCGATAAAAATGGGCAAACATGCTCTTAATGACGCATCATACAATGTATTTAAATAAACAAGAATAAGGAGCCAAAGCAGGACAAAAGTTCAACAAACTGGAATAAGTACAAAGAATAACGCCTAGATTCTAAGGGAAAGAATGAGGACAGAGACTCCTCCGTAGCCAGGAAACAGTGAGATCTCTATCCTGCTGTGGACCAAAACGCAGTTGATGTTGTTCTCAGCGTAATAGTACCGTTCAAAAAATGATGGAAGAGTGTTTGTCTTTCAATTACAATAAACTGAATTTGATCTCCAGAACAAAAGTTTAAAAAACAAAAACAAACAAACAAACAAAAAAACCCAGCAGGCACAGTATCTACATATGCTTGCAATTCAAGGGTTGGGGAAGAGGAGTTTGGCCAGCTAACACTGGTGAGCCAGCCTAACCAAATGGGTGAGTCCTAAGCCATGGAGAAGTGCTGTTTCAAAATACAGTGTGGATGGGTCTGGTGAAAGACAGCCAAAGTGTCTTCTGGCCTCCACAGTCGTGTGTTTGTACACAAATGTACACACCCACCCACACACACACAAGAACATACGGAAGAAAAATCTGATTTAACTCTCACACTAAGGTTCAGGGAAGAGAGTGTGAATTGAACGTAAGAGCCCAGAGAACAGGGAGGAGAGCTGTGAAACTCTGTCTTCTGGATACGACATGACTATTACACCCATGAACTCAGCAGCTCTGGTGGCCTGCACAAGATCAAGCAAGCAGATACTATAGCACAGATGGGTGAATGGTCTCTAGGCCCTTCCCATTACCAAGAAGATATTGGCAATTTGTAGCTGCTGGGAAAGGGAAAAATCCCTCTTTGAGGAGGTTTGGCTGTGGGTAGGATTTCCATGCTCCAGTGGATAACCAATTCTCAGGGCGGGGGGAGGGAGGTGAGGGGCATGTTGGAGATATACAGAAGGAGGAAGGAATGGTGGTAGGTATAATTATATTCCATTATATATATATATGTATGAAATTTCCAAGAACAAAAGAAAAAAACTTTTAAACAATTGGAAGTCTCACTGCAATGCTGTGGTATAGCTCCTAAATAGCAAACAATACATTAAAAACGAGGTGGGAATCTGACAAAGGGGTGTCTGAATACCATAGTGACAGTGACTGTTTGCAGCCATGCTGTCTGCGTGGCACAGCAAACCCATCCACTTTCATTCTGAACAGGGAGCACTGATTAATTGCCAGGTTCTCAAGACCTTTAAAGTCTGCTTTTAGACTCAAAGGTCTGACATTTCAAAGCATAAGCATTATGGGTCTGCATATCACGGCCCCAAGTGTGTTTGTGAAGTAGCTGCAATTCCAGACACGTCAGCAGTCCCTGACAAAGGGAAGTGTGGGAAGAGATGTCTTTCTAGTTGCAAGTTCCACATTCCCTTGCTGGTCCCTGAATCCACTCTGTTCTAAAGGGGCTCAGGAACATGGGTCCACATTCTGTTCTGCTTAAGAACTCATCAGAAGCAGAACCTTTGCTTGGCCCCTAGAGGAACACGGCATCGTGGGAGGCCTGGTTCATTTCCACCTGGGAATTGCCAGTGCTAGACACAGCAAGGTGGAAGCCATAGTTCTTTCAAGGGGAGTTTTCTTGTCAGATGCTCCACCCATGAGATTTCAAAAGGATATTAACTTTAAAGGCTTAATTTAGAGACAGAGGAAAGAGCTCAGCTGGGTAAAATGCATGCTGGGTAGGAATGAAGACCTGAGTTCCACCCTCAGAACCCACATAAAAATCCAAGTGTGGTAGTGCACATTTGTAATCCAGTACTGAGGAGATGGATACAGGTGGGTCCCTGGGGTTTGCTGACCAGCCAGTCAGGTTGAATCAGTGAAACGTGAAAGTCAGTGACAGACCCTGTCTCAAAACCTAAGGTGAAGAGGCTGGGGAGCCAGCTCACTATGTATAGCGCTTGCTATGTAAGCAAAGGACCTGGATTTGGTTGCCCAGGATCCACAGAAAAAGCCAGGTGTGGTGCATATCTGTAACCCTAGCACTGTAAGCAATAGATACTAGCAGGTACTGGGAGCTCATTGGCCAGCCGGTCTAGCCACAGTGACAAGCTTCAGGTTCAGCGAGAGACATTGTCTCAAAAAGCAAGGTGAAGAATGACTGAAGACACTTAACACTGACCTCTGGTTTCCATGTGCACACACCATAGGCATGAGCAGCTGCACACAGAGAAAGGGGGGGAAGAGAGGGAGGGAGGGAGGGAG
>NW_021604614.1:3988946-4005387 GCF_004785775.1 Grammomys surdaster
AGGGGACTACTGTCCCTTCTGGTTTTTCTGCATTCAACACTCAGGGAAACCCAGAGCAACTATAATTTTAGTAACATTTATTCGCTACTCCTTTGATAGCCTGACCCACCTGTCTTGTTCTTTGGACCTTGTAATCATTTAATAACCTCATCTTCTGCTCTCCTAGAGTGAGATAGCTCATTTTGCTTTGGTGCCAAAGCTATGACAGGAAAAGTGTGGTATGATATCCCCCCCACCAAAACGTAAAGATGATGAACAGATGTCATTTTTGGTACTCCCTGCTTTGCATGGAGTAGATGTTCAATAAACACTAGTTGGATGAATATATGAATTGATGGTAGACTGTGAGATTTCATTATTCAGAAGTAGGAAAAACGTTATTCTGATATCTCACAGGTTCAAAACACCTACATAAAATTACATGTTAAGGAAATGTAAAATTAGAACTGAAGAGATCGCTCAATTGATAGTCATTGCTGAGCAACTTGAGAACTTAAATTTGACGCCCAGAACACAGTTGGACCAGTGTCCCCTACCAAGAGGTGGAAAGCTGAGACAGGAGAATCCCTGGAAACTCATGGACCACTTAGCCCAACCTAGACAACAGCAAGCAATAAAGGGGTCTGCCAAGCAAGATGGGAGGGAAAGCACTGACAACTCACTGTGGTCCTCTGCCCTCCTCTCACATGCTGTGGGCACATGCCCACACCTACACACAAGAACGTGAACATACATTCAGATATTCATCCATCTCAGACAAACACATTAGGCCTGGGGAGATAATTCGGTGCCCTGCAAGCATGAGAGTCCGTGCTTAATCTTCAGAACCCACGTTCAAACTACAGAAATAAACAAACAGAAACAGGAATGGTATAATTGTAGCACCAGGCAGGTAGAGACAGGATGATCTCTGGGGCTCACTGGATGCCAAGCCTTCATGAGTTGATGAGTTCTAGGCCAGTGAGGACCCTGTCTCAAAAACTAAGGTAGACTGTCGCAGTTGCCAGTTAATGCTATTGAAATTGACCTGGTGGTGGCTACCCATTCCTCACCTCCTGCCCCAACGTTCTGGGTTCCTGAATGAAAGACACACATACTCAGACTTAGATTTTAATATGCCTTAAAAAGCTCAATGGCTGGGCCACTCCCAAACCTCCACGTGGCTAACACCTACACTCTGGCATTCCTGAGTTAGTACTTAACAAAATCTATATCCCATCATTATTTCCCTAGACCCAGGGGGACAGTGGGATGGGGCCACTCTTCCCTGGCTCTTATATGTTGGCTGTCTCTCTGTCCTTTACTTCTCAGGTGTGACAGCTACTCCTTTCTTGGCATGGTGGCTAATTCCATTCCTCCTTCCTCCATCCCTAGCCCAGGAATCCTAAAAATCCCACCTCTGTCTCCCTGCCCAACCATTGGCCATTGGCAACTTTATTAACCAATCAAAACCAGTGTGGGCAGGGATCCTCAGCATCTCACATGCGGACATGTGGACTTCTGTGAAATTTTGGAGACCCAATTAACAAAAGCAGCGTTAGACCAAATCCACAACAGCAGACACTCATAGATAACTGAGTTTAACCTCTGGCCTCTGCACCCACACCCACACAAACACTCACACGTGTGTACATGTATACATACAAGTTTAAATTAAGCACTGGTGTATTAAAGGATTCTTTTGCCTGGCATTGTATCCCATCCTTGTAAACCTGGAGCTTGAGAGAGGCTGAGAGAACAGGAGTGGATGTTTGATGTTCCCCACAGCATCGTGTATTGGAAACCTTGATTCCCAGTAGGTAGTTCTGGACATTGAGTGGGGGAGGGGCGTGGCTGGCAGAGCGGAGTGCTGGAGTGCTTTTGGATTTAATAGATACACAAGCCTCACTGAGCTCTCTGCTGCCTTGATGTGACCAGCTACCAGAAACTTCCACTACTGAAAGCCACTTACACAATCCTGCTTCCCTCCACATTGGAAGGAACACTCTGGACCCTGAGTCCAAATGAACCTTTCTCTTTTAAGCTGTTTCTGTCATGTCTGTGGTCACAATGACAAGAGGACTTACCTTTCTTTCTGATTACTTACTTGTTTTTCATTGTTTTTGAGATACTGCCTCATGTATCCTGGGCTGGCTCCAAACTCGCTAGCTGAGAAGGACGTTGAAGTTCTGATGCTCCTCGTTTGAACACCTGCGTGCTAGGCTTACAGAACAGCTTCACTGGGTCCAGCCTGTACAGTGCTTAGGCTGACCGAGGGCTTTATAATACTCTAAGCAAGCACTCTATCAGCTGAACCATGCCCTGCCCCCAGCCTCAGTGATGAGAGAGTTGATGCACCATGGGTAAGCCAATTTTTGCTCAGGCCTTCTTGATTCCCTGTGATTTGATAGAGTGTGTGTGTGTGTGTGTGTGTGTGTGTGTGTGTGTCACATGCATGACTTCTGTATCATTATTCCCAAATGTGTTCCAAGGGCTCCATACCCAAGGCAGCTAACTTTCTAAAGAGGTTGATTTTGCCCAAGTTTGGAAGTTCAAAGGCACAGCACTGACACCTGCTTACTTTCTGATAGAGCAGTCCTGAGACTGTTCACGAGAGTCATCAAGCATGTATGTGACCATCTGGCCCTCTCCTTACAAACCCCCCCAGGGTTCAGTCTCAGCAGCTCCACCCTCATGCCCTCATCCAGACATAATCACTTCCCAAACTCCATCAATTTTACACCCTCTTAATACCATTTACCTGTGACTTGAGGATTAAACTCCAGAAGGAGTTCCAGGAGACAATCCCATTTAAATGATAGTATTGGCACCAGTCATCTGCGCATTCTCATGGCCTTCATGGCAGCTAACCCTAGGCATGGCTCCTTCCGCCTTCATTCTCCCCTTATCAATCACCCATGGGTAAAATTTAAGAGAGAAGCCAGCAGCTGGCCAGAGTGATTAGATTGTAACACACATGGACAGCTGGTACTGCTCACATTACAGAATTAGTGACTTTTCACATTGCTGTGATAAAATGACTGACAAAGACAATATAATGAAGAAAAGGTTTTATTTGTGCTCACAGTTCCATACAATTTACAATATAGTCCACTATGGCAGAAACAGCATGACAGCTGGCTCGGTCAGTCCGTGGTGAAGGGAATTTTGTGCCAGTTTCTCAGTGGAATCAACCAAGAATCAGGGAACAAGACTGAAACCAAAAATGAGATGTCCTTCAAAGCCAGACTCTGGTGGCCTATGACAAACCAACTAGATTCCATATTTCATAGTTCTACAGCTTCTCAGAATAGAATGAGCAGCTAGGAACCAAGTGATAAGACACATAAGCCTGTGGAACATATTTCACAACAGAACCATAATTGTTAGCTCCTAGTTGCTTATTCTTATCTGACAAAGAGGTGTGTCTGTACAGCACTTTCCTTTGGCTTGAGACATTCCCTCTTAGAGGGAAGAAGGAAACTAGTAAGATACAAGGTGTGAAGGAAACGTACACATCCCAGGAAGATCCTGAAACATACCAGATTTATAAGCACACTCTCATACCTCCATGTGTATAAGCAATAACAATGTCTAGTGAGAAGGATTCTTTGGTGTTGCTGCCTGTAAACTATGCATGGAGCTCCATGGATGAGGCTATGTTAGCCATGCTGTGGTGGGATTTTGGGTGATGCAGTTGCCTTTGAGTCACTCATGCTATCAAAAATAACTCCAATGAACTTATTAGTTCACTAACCTAGAGGTCAATGGAACCGTTACTTTGGTCTGTCCATCAGTACCTATCTGGGATGAAGAGATGTGTGTTCATGTATCCACAAGGAAAAAAATCCTACAACAAGATTGGGAATAGAATGTGTGTCAGATTTGGATTGAACCACAGCAGCTGAGTGCAGAGATAACCAAATCACATTGCTATACCATAGCCTGTGGTCGAGTCTCAGGTATAACTGACTCAAAGTGGGGCACCTGGAGGCTCCAGTCCAGTGCAGGCTCCTTATCAGGTCTAATGAATTTGAAATCTTTCGCCATATTGCCTTGAAACTAACCACCAAGACTGTCCCAAGTAGAGTTCTCATCTCAGCACAGTAGCTCTGTGGAGTGTCTCCTTCTTACCAAGTACCACAGTTTTAGGCCAATTGCATAGGTCCTCTCCGATAGTGACTCCAGCTGCTGGAGGCAAAGGAGATTTTAATGGTTGCTTCCTGATTAACACAGCAACAGAGTCCCAGGCAGTGGGGTAAATTAGGGATTCAGACCCTGATCTGATCAATCTAAAACTCACGAATATGCTAACACTTTCCTGGAGACACACAGGTCTGCCAAGCTTGCAGTGAAGTGCAAGTTATTCCCCCTAATATAAGGAAATAAAGGGGGTAACTCTCTCTCCTTCCTTCCCCATTGCACCCCCTTCCAGAGAGCCTGCTACTCCTGGTTGTAAAACAACTGTTCCCATAGCAACACCTTGGCCACTTCTGTTTCACAATGTTAATAAAGTTGGTTCAGGGACCAAATAGTTTTGTGAAACTCACAGAGATGACACCGGCTCGACCCACTGGCCAGAACTTCACTTTTTAAAATATCCTAATGAAGTCATAGCAAGATTTGAAAGTTAACTTGATGTCTATGTCCTCTTGACCAGACGAAAGGAACAAAAATGGAGATGCTCTCCCTGGGAAGTCCAGAATATTCTTGGTTTTAAAAGACTTTTTAAATTTTTCATCAAGTGTACTTTCCTGTGTGTCTCTGTGTGGAACTTGTGGAAGCAAGAAGAGAAGGTCGGATGTCCTGAAGAGTTACAGTGGTTGTGAACCACTGGATGTGTGTCCAGGGAGCTGAACTGAGTCCTCTGGAGGAGAACCAAGTGCTCTTAACTGCTGGGCCATCTTTCCATCCCTTTTTTTTCTAAGACATATGTGCATACAGGTATGTGTAAGTGTGTTCCCGTATGTGAAAGTGTATGTGGAAGCCAGAGGACAATCTCATTTGTCATTCCTGAGGTACACCTTCAACACAGGTTTGGGGGACAGGACTTCGTTCCCTGCCCTGGAGCTAATGAAATAGACCAGATTAGTCATTTAGCAATCTCCAGGGATCTTCCTTGACAAGGGAATCTCCACCTTCTCAGTGCTGGGATAACAAGACTCAGCCATCACACCTGGCTATGTTTGTGTGTTCCGTGGGTTGACCTCAGGTCCTACATGCTCGCAAAGCCAATGCTTTTTACCAACTGAGCCATCTCCCCAGGGCCCAGGATGCTGTTTTGAGTCTAAAACATGATATGCAGTGTTTGAAGTGTGAGCTCTGGGACTAAAGGGATGATTCCGCAGTTAGTTTGCAGTCAGTTCAAAGCATTTGGCAAAAGAAAGAGCCAAACTTTGAGACAGAGTTTTTTGACCACCAACATTCCAGGTCCTCTGCTTAACTGTCAAGGCCACCTTTCATTGCTTCCTATTCTGGTACCATTCTCCTGCACTGATAAAATACCCCAACAAATTACAACTTATGGGAGAAAAAGTTTGTTTTAGCTCACAGTTCCTGGTCATGGTTAACCACTGCGAGGAAATCAAGACAAAAACTTTAAGCAGCTAGTCCCATCTGTAGTAAAGAGTAGAGAGAAATAATTTGTTTGTTTTCATTTCGTCTGGATGAATGTTTTGCCTCCATGTATATAAATGTGCCATGTGCTTACCTGGTGGTGATGGAGGTCAGAAGGGAGCTTCAAACGCCCAGAAACTGGAGTTACAGTTACCATACGGTGCTGGGAGTAGAACCCAGGTCCTCTGCAAGAGCAACAAGTGCACTTAACCACTGAGCCGTCTCAGAGCAGACAAAAATGGATGCATACATGCCTAGTTCTCAGCTAGCTCTAATATGTTCTCTACTTTTGTGTGGTCCAGGAATCCTAATCAAGGAATGGTGCCACCCACTTTCAGGCTGAGTCTTTCCACATCAATTAACTTAATCTGAGTTGTGTCAAATTGACAGTTCAAATTAAGCATCACACCCCCAATTGTCACCCTCTCTCCTATGTGCCTATCCTTTTCATCTTCCTCTGTCCCATAATGAAATGGGTTTTCCACCTACTATTCAGCCTCTGTTTATGCTGCCTAGCCTAGGATATTGTCATATAATAAGCAATATATAGTCTTCACCCTGATTCCTGGAATAGGATTTCCTGAGTGATAGAGTTGAGAGGAACACTTTTTCTGTTATTCAGTATAAATCTCTTTGCAATCAGACCAGATTTTTTATCCTAATAAGGTGACCGTTGGAAAATTATGTACAGAGAGACCAGCTATATTGTTAAAGATTTGCAACTTTCAGTCTCTGACCCAACAACTAAGAAGGAGACAGTCTTGCAGCTGAGTTAGTCACCAGAGTCCAGTGATATACATGGAATCTACAATGTCTATGTAATGGAACCCTGATAAAACTCTAAATAAAAGAGGGTCTCAGAGAGAATACAATGAAATATTGGGAAGGTATTAACTTCTAAGAAGGCATGGAAACTGCACCTCTTTCCAGTGTCTCACTCTATGTTCCTCTTCACCTGTCTGTATATATGCATGTTATCAACTTCTTTATAATAAATCAGCAAACCTGTCACGTTAAGTGTTTTCCTGAGTCCCATGTGAGCTCAGGTTGCCAATCATTCAACCTGAGCAGGGATTATGGCTGCTTTTAACCAAGTACTCATGGCTTTAGGCCAAAGGTTTGCCTGAAGCATGCAGAGTCTGGTCACATGACAGTGGATGCAGAAACACGGTCTGAGTTAGGCTTGTGGCACTAAGCCCTTCACTTGTGAAGCCTCCCCCGATTCCAAGTAGTTAGTGTAAGAACTGAATTAACACATTTGACCGCATCTGATTTCAGAAGCTTAAGCAGGGTGCGAGCCTGGTGAACACTTGAATGGGGGAGCTGAAGTAGATGATAGGAGGCCCAGTTAGTGTCTAGAGAGTTGGATTCGGTCGCTATATATGTGTAGGGCCAGAAAGAGACTGCAGTGGTGAGAATGTTCACTGGCTGTTCTCTTTTGGATGTGTGGTGTCCTTTGCAGGCTCACATTTGCATCCCAAGACAGTGGTACTATTTAGATACACTATGGAACCTTTGACCTGGGTGTCTAGGTTTGACGGTGGTTCTTAAAGGTGATACACAATCCCTATTTCAGCTTGAGATCTCTGCTTTCTGAGATCGAGGATCCTACTATGACATAACCAACCACTACAAGCTCTTGTTACCATGGATTAAGCCGCCCTGGCCACACTGCTTCTCCATACTAATGGACTGTATCCCCTTAACTGTGAGCCAAAATCAACCCGTCTTTCCATAAGGTGCTTCTGTGATATGTTTTATCATAGCAGCAAATAACTGATATACCTGGCATACCTAAGACCCCTAAGCTCCAGCACCAGAGGGGGAGAAAAGTAAGATAAACACATTTTTGGTATATCTAATAAATTCTTTGGGATTTTTTTATTCACCATATAATAAGTGATTTGGGATTTATTGACCATGTAATAAGTTATCTGACAACAAAATGATTTGTTTAAAAATTAGCCAAAAAAAATTTTTCAGGCCCCATTTTTTCATCCAGGTCACTTTCTTTTAAGTAACATTTCTTCATACCTGGTTATAAACAACCAGGATATCTGTGTTACTGTGCCTAACTTTAGTTATTTTTTTCTCTATTTTAGCAGGGTTTTTTTTTCCCCTGCAGAAATGTATTTTCCCATTTTTTTTTCAAACTGGCTTTTAAAAAAAAATGCAGTGTGTTTACAATGTTAATGGCCTCATTTTAATTTGCTTGTATTCTTGTTAATAATGAAATCTACTTAATGTGAGTTAAAACTAAAAGCCTGTCAGGGTGATTCACAAACATTTAAAAACCCTGAAGCAATTCTATGAGGATTCCCTGTTAATATTCTTATGGACTTTCAATGGATAGATTAACCAGGCCTTGGCATCAACAGAAATAGCAAACAAATTAAAATTGGGCTCTTGGTAACAATCAGGGAATATGAATGCTCGCACCCTTTGGTACGATGCTGGATACTGGATCCGGCTGCACACAATACTGGATACTAAATCCGGCTTCACGGGCACCACCTGAAACACTTTGTTGAATAAACATTCTAAGAATCACTGATGTTGAACGGGAGAGACCTCATCTTGTCTACCCTCTTCTCAGGGATGCACAGGAGAACTTCAATCCGACTGAAAATAATACAGCCCTGCCTGACACTCATCTTAAAGCCATCTCTATTTGTACCAGAAAGCGAATTGTCATGCAAGTCATATAATTTACACTGAATGTACATTTTATTAAAAAATTCTGGCCTTAGAGACATCTGAAAATCTATTCTCAGACCTTTGAGACTCTGGCAATGTCTAAATGATCCCCCGTTTCCACGGTGGATTACAACTTCAAGAACAGTGCCCACTGCTGGAAGGATTAGATCCCCTTCAGGTTTAATCTCTTTGAGAATTCGGTTTATATTAAAAGAAAAGCACTTTGCTATGTATTTATACATTAAAAAGTAGGGCTTACCGGGGAGCTTTGATACCGATCCTGTTTAATCTTTACAGAAATCTTTGGCGGGCAGAATTCACATTGCTACTCAAAGTTGAAGCTCTTGATGCTCAAAGAGACTAGGTGTCACTTCCGAGTTCACACCGCTAGTGAGATGTAGATGAACGTTAAACCTAAATCTCCCATCTTATATGTAAAAGCAACAGATACCGCTTGTCATATTGAGACCTTCTCGATGGGGGGTGGGGGGAGCGCATGCGCGGGCTTGCAACCTCGAGGGTCATTCACCAAGGGCAGTTCATCTTGTTTATTTTAGACAGGGTCTCTCCTTGCCGGAAACTCACCAATCAGGATAAACTAGCTGGCCAGCAAATCCTAACAATCTACCTGTTTCTGCTTCCCCAATATTGCGATTACAGGGATGCGTGAGTATATACCTGGCTTTATGTGGTGCTAGAGACCAAGCCCAGAGCTCCAGGCATGCGAGGCAAGCACGCTACCAACTGAGCTTCACGCGTAGCCTGCCAAAGTTGCTTCCGTCATTTACTTTGGTCCCAGTCACTCAAAAGCAACTAACCCAACACCTTGTGTGCCCAGTCTGGCCTGATGCCAGTCTTTGTTGTACCGGAGCCAGGCTATGCTTATCTCTTTACATGTATCTGCATCCGTCTAGGGCTAGAAAGACAAAATTGAGTAGGTAGCTGCAGCAGATTGCACATCCTACAGAACATAAAAATCCTTGTGATCTAGATCTTTGTAGGAAAGGCTGAGTGGTTTATGTACTGGAAGGAAAGTCAGGATTTAGTCAAGTTGGGGCCAGGCATGTCAGTGTATGCCTGTACTCTGCTTTGTTTTTAATATTGGGGCCACTCAGTCTGACCTGGAACCCCCCCTCTCCAGCACTGGGGTTATAAGCACATACCACTCTGCGCAGCTTTTTGTTTTATTTTAATTATGTGTCTGAGTATCGAACTTACATCTTCCTGCTTACATGGCAAGCATCTTACCAATTGACCCGTTTCCCCTGCCCTTATAGAACTTTTCCTGAACTGAACCACAACTGAGACAAATTTTGATGGACAGAAAAAATAAATATTATCAGATGTTTCCCCCTCTTCATCCACTGGATGCTCTAAAGTGAGCCTTCTGCTTTCTGGAATGTACTGGCACTCTCTATGATCTGTCTTGGGCCTTTTAAAGCACAAAAGCCAAATGTCACCTTCTGGGAACTGTACAACATGAGGGGCTGTCATCCCAGTGACAGAGCACTCTCGGGAGCGGTGACGCTTCAAAAGGCATCAGACAGGTAATGACATCGTGAGTTATTTGTTGCCAGAATAGGGAATATTTTGAGTAGCTGTGGCGGCACTGTGGCTGCATCAAAGGGTATTTTGGTCCCTAGACAAGGGAGCTTCCAAGGCAGACAACTGGTCCTTAGCATTTGGTGCTCTGAGCGCTACACAGTCTTCTTTGTGACATCCTCAATGTCCCTGTGACAAGTTCGCTGGCCTCTCTGGGGCCTGGTTACCTTCCCTGAAAAATGAATAGGTCACACTGGATATCGAAGGAGCACTTAGTGCAGGCTGTGTGTTAAAAGACTTTGCAAACTGTCACTCCGTGAGCATGCCCAGTGCACAAGACTTATGATGCCAATTTTAAGAAAAACGCAGGGACCAAATCTGCAGGAAAATAACTTACAGAGCAGCAAGGGTCCGAGTTAGCTACAGAAACAGTTTACCCAAATGGGCCAGGTAAGCCCTTAAGCCAAATGGCTTCTATTTGACTCCAATGGGAGTCGATTCATTTAAATAATTTAGTTTTCAGGAGCCGTGTGGTAGGTTCAGGGGATCAAGTGCTTGCCATGCAAGCATGAGAACCAGCATTTGGATCTCCAGCTCCTATGTAAAACATGAGAAACTGTGAAGGATGTCTATAATCACAGCATTCAAGAGGCAGGGACCAAGGGCACCCGGCCAAGCTGGCCAGCTAGACAGTGAAGGATTGGCAAGCTTCAGATCCAGCCAAGAGACTCTGTCCCAGTAAAGAAAGTGGAGCACAGTTGAGAAGGACATCTGATGCCAGCCTCTGGCCTCCACATGAACAGATGTTGACACATAGACATGTATGTAAGCCACATGCATATACACATGAAAAAATAATTTGAATCTTTACATATAAAGCAGGTCTTGGGGGACGTATTAGTTATTTTCCTTGTTGCTGTGGCAACATGGCTGACTGAAAAAAGCATAAGGAAGGGTTCATTCTGGCTCACAGTTTGAGGATACAGTTGTGTCAGGGAAGATGTGGTGTAGGGACAGGAGGTGGCTGGTCACACTGCATCCACAGTTAGGAAGCAGGGAGCCATGAATGCTGGTACTCGGCTCGGTTTCTCTTTTATGACTCAGTTGAATCAACAGCCCACGGGATGGTGCTGCCCACAGTCAGGATGGGTGTTTGCCACGGTCCAGCCTCCGTGTAAGGAGGGTCCTGAGAAAGGATGGAAATCACATCAGGGCTGGTTCAATAACGACTAGGAGTCAGTAGTGGTGCAAGCTGTCAGTTCATGTGCTCTGTCTTTCCCCACGGGTTCTCACCATTCCTCTTTCTTTCTATTCTTTCCCCTTCTTCCTTCCTATTCTTTTGTCTTCTGCCAACCAGAGAGCCTGAATCCAGTCTTTTACTTAGTAAAAGTACATCATCAAGGCTTTGAACACTGTTAATAATTTTTTTAAGAAATCCTTAAATTTACATAAATTTTATGAATCCCAGATCACTGGTTCCAACCCCTGCTTCCTTAAAACAGAAACCAGACACGAAGCAAAGTCATATAACCTTATAGTTCTGACACAGTCTGTTACTCATGGGTAGCTAGGCACAGCTCTTGTGGTTTTCCTGGTACAGCAAACAGTCTTTAGTGACTGTTTTCATGGAACAACGGAAAGGTGACAGGCCACTAAGGTTAAAATGATTTCTTACAAAGTTTTAAATTTTGTGCAAGTAAAGCAGGCATTGTCACCTTCCGTCCTTCCGGTAGCTAGGAAAAACGAAGTACTCGCTTTTGTATGTTTATTCATCATCCTTTAATTCTCTAAGCTTTGTTTCCTGTCCTGGCAATGCCATGGCCTCAGATACTCTCCTTCTAAATCTGTTTCTAGATCATATACAAACCTTCGTCCTATAAGATAAACCCATCATTTGCTTGTTTTCTATGGATTTCTCCTTCTTTAACTGCCCATGTCTTTTCTTCCTGAGACCACTTCAATTCTCCATCCTTGATGTCCCAAGTTCACCCTGGCTGATTAATACCATTGGAACAGAGGGTACTTGTATCTCCTCATATAATTTCAAGTTCAAGGCCAAGCTTCACAATGAGCAATTTCTATAAAGGACCATGTAGGTTTTTAATGGCCTCTGTGGTTATGTTGTCTAGATCCATTCCCATGGCCCTAGAGGCCACGCAGAAGGCCTGTTCCTCATCCTCCACAGCCTCATGACCACCTCCGTTCCTCATTCCTGAAAACCACATCTGTTTCATTGGAGTGATTAGCTCTGAGTAATGGGGGAAGTGTATTCCCCAGAAAGAGAAGTTGAAAGTAAAATGGAAGAGACTAGAGATGAGCTTCGGAGTAACAGCGCCGGTGGGGATCAATGCTCTGGCTATAATCCAGGGGCAGGAACTATGTCACACCGCCCTTTATGCAGCCATGCCGGACCAGGCAGGTCTTCTCTGCTTGGTTAAACTTTTAATAAACACTTTCATAGACAAGCCCAGAGATGCATTTTCTAGCTGATCCCAAACGCAGTCAAGTTTGCAGTGATGATTAGTACATTCCCTATGTCCCTTCAGTTCCATCTCCTCTACCTTAACCTATTAGCCTCATCCCTCGTTCCAAGTAGTCCTTGTTCTACTTCATATGTGCCTAATTATCTACCTATATGAATATGTAGACATATATATCAACACATGAAAGAAAACATGTGATGCCTGCCTTTTTTAAACTGTGGCTTATTTGTTTAATATGATTATCATGAAAGGTTCTGTACATTTTTCTACAGATAACATAGTTTTGTTTGTATGCTATTCTCGGATTAACCTATCTTTTGGCGAGCATGAACCCAGCAACAGGTAGGAGAAATATATTAATTTTTTTCTCCTCTGCTCTCCAATCTTTTCAATGAAACTATCACACTGACCTTCCTGTTGGAGACAAATTCCAGCCCATAGACCCTCCAGGCAAGCAGGAGAACAAAGCAGAAAACTATTTTATTATGAAGTTGACTGACAGTGGCTTATTTATTACGGTGATCAATAATCCCAGAATGGAGAAAGAAATTCCATATTGGAACAGTGTGAACTATTTAGAAGGGTTGGGTCTCTATTTGCTCCAAGCATAAGGATATATCGTAGATAGGGAGAGAAAGGACCTGTCTCCAGGGCATTCCCAGGAAGTATTCCGGTTTTGAAATATTTAAATTAATTACATGTCAGCTAGAGGAACTGGAATGAGAGCAGTCTGAACGTCGCTTCTGATTTGACTAAATATTTTCCCCATGCAATTCCTACAACTGTGTTGAATTAATTCAGAGACATAACAAGACAAAAAGAAAAAGACAAAGGACTCACAGCACCTGGGTCTCTGTAAAGAGAAATGATAGCGCCCTTTGGCAGTACTGGCTATTGGAACCAGGGCTGTCATGGAAGCTACACAAGCACTTTACCACCAAGCCATGGCCCTGTGCCTTACTGCAGGATTCTACCATTGAGTCATGCATGTCCCTAACCTCTTACACAAAGATTCTAGGCAAGTACTAAAATGGCTAAGTCACACCTTTTGCCCCTCACTGGGGGGGGGGGGAGTTCCACCAATGAGCAACATCCCCAGCACCTCACTGGGGGATTCTAGGCAAGCACTGTACAATGTTTTAAATTGGCATGAATTACTTCATTAGGTAGAGTTCTCTATAGGAACAGAACACACACACACACACACACACACACACACATATGCATATAGCTGTCTGCATGCTGAGAAGCTGAGAAGCTAAGAACCCAATAGCTATTCATTCCCCAAAGCTGGATACCTCAGGGATTTCAACCTTGTGCTGAAGGCCTAGAGGACGCCTAGAGAGTCTCACTAAACACTGGAAGGTTAAAGAAGCTGGCTTCTGATGTCAGCGAAGGATGTCAGCAGAGCCAGCATCAGAGTAGATGCTGGAAATGTAGGCAAACAGAAAAAAAAAAAACCCATCATCTCTTCCCCCCATCCTCTGGTATCTAGACAGCCTCTAGAGCAGTTGTTCTTGACCTGTGGGTCACAACTCCTTGGGAAAAGCTCCTCTATCTCCAAAAATATTTACATTACAACTTATAACAGTAGCTAAGTGACAGCTCTGAAGCAGAAACAAAATAGTTGTATTGTTGGGGCTCACAACATGAGGGTCTGTATTAAAGGATCGCAGTGGTAGGAAGGCTGAGGACCACTGCTTTAGAAGTTGCTTCCCACTATGGGGACAGATCTTCCCTCTTTTGTTATCTTCCTAAGGAACTCTCTTAACAGATGCACTCAGAAACATGTCTCTTAGTTGATCCCAGACTCAGTCAAATTGACATCTGAGATTAAACTTGCCAATAACTATTGCCTATTTACCCACAATGCATCTTCTTTAACAAAATGTTTGTTAAAGTCTTTTTTATTACTGTGTATATATGTGTTTGTGTGTTTACATGTGTGAAAGTACATAAGTGTATGCAGGTGCATGTATATGTATGTATACCTGCATATAGAGGGCAGAGGAGAGCCTTGGGTATTGCTCTTCTGTTGTAGTAATTATATAAAACTGGCCTCCGGTTCATCTGACTATCTAATCTGCAGCGGCTCTGCCTAGTCCAGCCACCGTGTTTCTCGGTCTGAGGCCACATGCACGCTCCAGCTAGAACCGGCCTACCAGAAACACCAGCCCTGCTACCCACAGATGCTAGCGTGAGAGACGGCTTTGCCAATCTTCCACGCTGTCTCTGCAAGGCAGGGCATTGCCCAGACCATTCATCATCCATGCGGGCCCAGTAAGAAATTGAGACTCTAATTCTTATAGATTAATCAAAGGCTTTATATGTTTGATAATGATTAATAACAAGATGTCCATACAAAGGGAGTTGTATCCCAATTAGCTAACCTAATTATAAGTTTATAAGTTGTTCCCCACGAGTGTTCTCCATACCTGTGTGGTTCTCCGTCCTCCTACATCTCTGCCCTCTCTAGCTCCTCCTCCTCCTCCTTTTTTCTCTTCCTCTCCCAATTCCTCCTCTTCCTCTCCTTACTCCTCCCACCTTAGCTCCTCCTACACTCTTCAATTGGTCTCTTCTTAATTTTGTTTGCTTGTCGGATTTTTTAAATATATATTTTTATATATTCATATATATTTTTGATGTATATTTATTTTCACATCCATTGGTGTTTTGCCAGTGTGCATGTCTGTATGAGGATGTCAGATACCCTGGAACTGAAGTTACAGATAGTTGTGAGCTGTGTGTGGGTGCTAAGAATTAAACCCAGGTCCTCTAGAATAAGACCCAGTGCTCTTAACCACTGAGCTACCATCTCTCCAGCCCCTGCTTGCCTGTATTTTGACACAGGCTCTCTCATTGGCTTGGAGGTCACCTATTGGGCTAATGTGAGTGGCCAGAGAACTCAGGGATACACTGGTGGCTACTTCCCTAGTGCTGGGATTATAATTGGTGCTTTATATGTGGGTTCTAAGAAATCAAACTCTTGCCCTCACACTTGCATGACAAATTTTTTGTTATTTCCCTGGGCTTCTGTATCTCACCACTTTTTAATTGAGCTCTTTGTTTTCTATCTGGTCAGGTCTTGAGGAGTATGTATCCTGGAGGCAACACTTCCTTAAAGATACATGTTTCAGGAACATTTTGTGCTGTTCTGTGCTTGGTATTTTCATTCTTTGAATATTCTCTTCTGAATGCAAACATTTTTCTTCCGACAGAGTGCAATTCATCTTTATTTTTTTTTAATCTTTTAAGGATTGTGGTTTTGGTATTATGTCTCACTCAGGATGACAAACGTTTTCTCCTGGTTTTCTCCCAGAAGTTTTTAGCTTGGTCTTAATATTTGGTTTTCTAGACTCTGTTTCTGTATGTGTTACAGATATGAATTAAGACTCATTGTCTTGCTTATGATAATCAGTTGTTGCAACATTTGTTCAATGGATTCTGAGTACTGGCAAGATGGCCTGGAGGATGGAAGGCTCTTTCCACCAACACTGGCAACCTGAGTTTGATCCCTAAGACCCATGTGACAACTGATGCCCCCAGGTTGTCCTCTGAACTCCACACACATCCCGTAGGAGGTGTTCCTCTGCCCACATAGGCATGTACACACACAATAAGTAAATGTAAACTTTTAAGAGTACAGGTTACATATTGTCATTCTTGGATCTTTGTCAAAAATCAATTGATTGGGTGGGCATACTTACTCACATCTGTAATGTCAGATGTAAAACTGAGAGACTGAGGCAGGAGGATTGCTATGAGTTTTATACCAGCCCTGACTTTATAGTGAACTTTAGGTGAATCTGTGCTGGAGATGGAAACCCTGACTCAAACAAATAAAATCAAAAAAACTCAAAATATCTAGGAATGTTGATACACGCACGTAATCCAGAAATCAGGACCCAGAGGCAGGAAGATGGCCCAAGGCCAGCCTGGGCTATGTACTGAGTTCTGAGATGGCCAGGATTACAGAGTGAAACTCTGCCTCCAAAACAAAATGAAGCAAAATCAGGGACTATAAACAGCCCCTCTAAATAACGTAGCTCAGTGATAAAGCTCCTACCTAGAATCCCTCAGTGAGGGGCTGGGGGCGTGGCTCAGTGGTAGAGCCCCTGCCTAGA
>NW_021604614.1:4005397-4017141 GCF_004785775.1 Grammomys surdaster
GGGCGTGGCTCAGTGGTAGAGCCCCTGCCTAGAATCCCCCAGTGAGGTGCTGGTGACATGCTCACTGATAGAGCACTTTCCCAGCATGAATAAGGTCCTGGATTTATTCCCAGTATAATAACAACAATCCTGTAAGCAAACTGAAAGTTTCTCTTGGTCAGATCTCAAAGGTATCTTCTTCCAGCAAGCTCTTAATTGATTCTTGCTTACAAATATTCACACATATAAACAATTAAACAGGCTGACAAAATGAAACATCTGTCTCACCCAGCTGAGCATGACTGTCTCACATACACTCACAGAAGACCACCCAGGAGCTATTCACTTTGTTTTCTGAGGCAGAATCTCTCACTGAACCTGGAGCTCAATAAATAGATGAGGCTTGCCGGCCAAGAAGCCTCAGGGATTTGTCTGTCTGTCTCTTCCTCCCAGGGATTTGTCTGTCTCTTCCTCCCAGGGATTTGTCTGTCTCTCCCTCCCGGGGATTTGTCTGTCTCTCCCTCCCGGGGATTTGTCTGTCTCTCCCTCCCTCAGGCTGGAATTGCAAGTGTACACAATTGGCTTTTTAAATGCTGACTCTGGAGATGGAACTCAGGTTCTTATGCCTGCACAGAAAATGCTTTACCAACCAGCCATCTCCCCAGCCCCATATGCATTTTTCAAGCGATGCAGTTTAACTGAATCTGTCAGGTTCAGCCACTTGGGCATTGCTCTAGAGAAGCCTACAGAAATCATAATTTTCAAGCTGATAATATCTTGACTCTTGTGTAAATATAAAATGAACATGTGTCAAAGATCTTATTCAATTTATTCATTAATGACATGTTAAGATTAGTTCAAAGAACATCTGAAGAGCTGGGTATTTAAAAATCAGCTTTCAAAAAAATATTAGGATAAGTTTTTTTTTTTAAGCTCGATTAAAAAAAAACTTTTATAGTTCTGTGGAGCATCAAACCATCATTTGGGGGCTATCTATTCTATCAGACAGAAGGTACTTGCATATCTATTGGGCAGAATCTCCAAGTTAATTGTAGCTTCACATTTGTTGTGCTTGGAATTGAAGTGTTCCCTGCAGGCTTGTGTCTTTGAACACATGGCCCCTAGCTGGTGATACTGTTTCAGAAGAATGTGGAAGCTTTTGGAAAGTGTTTCTCGACCTTCCTAATGCTATAACATTTTAATTCAGCACCTCATGTTGTGGTGACTCCCCCCAACAACAAAATTATTTCATTGCTGTAACTTTGGTACTGTTATGAATCATAATGTATCAGATGTTCAGGATATCTGTTATGCAAACCCTATGAACAGGTCATGTGACCAACATAGGGGTCGCGACCCAAAGGTTGAGAAACAGTGTTTTGGGAGGAGGCCAGAACACTCCTAGAGGGAATGAGTCACCCAAGGAGAGTCTTGAGTTTTTGTGGCCTGGCCCTACTTCTTGGGTCCACTCTGTTTCCTGACTGCAGATGCAGTGTGACCAGCTCCATCAGTCCCTACTGCCACTATGTCTTCCCCACCATGGTGATCTTTCTTCCTTTTTACAGCCAGAACACAAATATAACCTTCCTTGCTTAAATTGCTTTTATCCGATATTTTGTTGCAGGAATGAAAAAAGTAACTAACACAACATAATGGAAACTTTGAATAAATCATAACAAAATATCTTCCCTGTATTTAACGGATCAGGGGATGCAGAAGGTCTACATTCCTTGCTTCCTTGACTTATTTTCAAGTTTGCATAACTTTTTTAACATGCGAGGAAAAGTTCAATGTATTGAGGCTACATCATGGCATAAAGAAACATCATGCTATGTTGTCCTTGAGAAACAAAAATAGTAAAACTGATCCTCACAATTGATTTAAAAACCATCCACTTCCTCTTGCCTCAACTACAAGCAACTCTGGGTCAGGACCAAGGTCAGAACACCACAGAAATTTCAACCCCCATCATTCTACAATGTTTGAAATACTATTTAAAGAAAAAGTTCTTGATTGTTTAAGATGCTACCAAGAGAGCCAGAATCAATAAAACAAAAATAGATATAAAATGTTAAGTAACTTGTGAGTACCTATTCTAGTTATCATGCCTGTTGGCTATGATAAGAACTATGACCAAAAACAACTTGGGAAGAAAAGGTTTTACTTGGCTTACACTTCCTGGTCATAACCTTTTGCCTAGGGAAGTCAAGACAGGAACTAGAATAGAAGCCATAGGGAAAGCTACTTCCTGGCTTGCTCTGGCTTTCTAGAACATGTTAGCTAG
Source organism: Grammomys surdaster (assembly GCF_004785775.1). Taxonomy (NCBI): domain Eukaryota; kingdom Metazoa; phylum Chordata; class Mammalia; order Rodentia; family Muridae; genus Grammomys; species Grammomys surdaster. Next base: position 4,007,661 of record NW_021604614.1, read on the forward strand.
CTTTCTTAAATAGCTCAGGCCAACCTGCCTAGGGGATGGTGCTGCCTACAGTGGGATGGGTGCTCCCTCATCAATTGTCAGTCAAGATAATCCTTGAAAGACATTGCCACAAGCCAACCTGCTCTGGGCATTTCCTCAGTTGAGACTTTTTCAGAAGACTCTTGACTGTGTATGAAGCTAAGTAGGACAGTACACATGATAGAAAGCTCATTCAGGTGATGTATCAAGAACAATATGTGCTCATAACTGCTAAACCATTTTTCCAACTCCTACATAGTTTTCAAAACAGCTATGAAAAGGTTAAAGAGGCTACATCATTCAAAGAGGTCTTGCTAAGGCAAGAGCAGAGAACTGGTGAAGATACAGAGATAGTCAGATAAGTGAAGGTAAGCTCACATCTAACTCCCAGATGCTTGCACTTAAACACTTGGTTCCAGCCTTTGGAGTGGAAGGCATAGCTGTCATATCTGGGTGGCTCACAGGAGTGCACCTTTGAGAGTTCTATAACCCTGACCTTGCTTTTGCTCAGAGTTTTCTCCTTTAGACCAGCTGCTTTAAGTTTCCCCCACCACAGACCACTTGGCTGTAGCTGCTGCCCCTGTCTTGCCATGATAGGCTGGCCCCTTCCAACTATGAGATAAACCCTTCTTCCATTAAAGAGCTTTAGTCAAGTATTTTGCCCCAGTGAAGAACAAATGAATGAATACAGTGTGTCCCGAGGTTCTCAAAGTGACTGTGTAGGAAATTTACATGAGACTTATTAGGAAAACTGGGTCACATGATTGTGAGAACTATAAAGTCCCATAACAGCTCATCTGAAAGCTAGATATCTTGGGTTATTGTTAATCTACCTCAATCCAGTTTAATGTCCTGAGAATTGGGGATGGCTTGAGGTGGAGTCTAAAGGCTAGAGAGCCTCGGGAATTTGCTAGAAATGAGAAGAAAATAGAGGAGGTGGAGGATGAAGAAGAAATGGAGTAAGAGAGAAGAGGAGGAGGGGGAGGGGGAGGAAAAGGAGAAGCTATGATTCTATTAGTGGATTAACTTCTCATGAAGCTGAAACTCTTAAGATCCAATCTATTTCCCCAAAGCTCTGCCTCAGAACACTGTTACCTTGAGAAGTAATTCTGCCACACATAAATCTTCATAGATATTTCCGATCTAAACTGTACCATACACCCTGACTACTAATGTTGAAGGAAAGGAGAAGAAATCTCGTGGCTTTCCTAGTTCCCCAAACACAGGGAAGGTGACGCCATCACATTTTATGATAGCAGCATCTGCTCAAACCTATCAGAACATTTTAGAAAACATAAAATATTTTTTAAAGAGGATGAAATATCTGTCTGTATTATGCCAGAAAACCGAATATGGAATATTATAAAGAAAGCAATTAATCCACACTTAAAACTAATTGCCTAACCCAGTGGGTCTTTAAATTATTCATTAGTGCTATTTAAAAATAATTGCAGTTTATGAGGACAACCCAATATGGATTTCTTTTAAGAAGTAAAATGAAAAAAATATTTTTTTAAAATGTATCAGTTGCTTACAGCTCTTAGAATGGGTCCAGATTTTAGACCAATTTAATATTCTCATTGACCCTTTACTCAGTCTAATCTCCCTTATGCTTTACCATATCAGTACTTCAAGAGTTTCCCTGAAATTTATTCTGAACTCATAAAGAGGAATGTGACAGGGTTTTAGGAGAATGTGGAAGATGAGGGGATTAGGGGAATAGTTCAGCTGATAAAGTGTCTGTCACTTAACATGAGTTCAATACTCAGAACCTTGTAATCTCATCACTGTGGAGACAGAGACAGATGGATGGAACCTGAGATGAACTGGCTAGCCATTTCAGCCAACTTGGTAAGTTCCCAACTCAGTACGAGACCTTGCTCCCCGCCTCCCACAGAATAAGCTGGAGGGCAACCAAGAAAGGGATCCGAGTTGACCTCTGGCTTCTACACATGCGCATGCATATATGTGCACTCAGATGCACACTTGTATACACACACACACAGAGAGACAGAGAGACAGAGAGACAGACAGACAGACAGACAGACAGACAGACAACCCGGATATAAATGTACTTTACCTCAAGTCCCTTCCAATTCTGGAGGGATCCAGTATCTCCCTGCATTTCTCTCTCTGCTCTATCATGTTACTTCATGCTAGTTTGGAAAATCCTCCCAGCCTTTCCCTAAGTCAACCTTTGCCCACAGCCTTTCTGGCTGTAATGCATGCTTCTGCACACTTACTGTTATGATAGCAACATGCAGGCACAAAGGAACTCTTTAGAGGCCACAATGCCGCTGGCCCTTCTCTACCCAGCAGCATGGATCCATAGGTGTCCAAAACTCTTAGAGCTGTTCTACATCTATATCCATCACTCTTCCTTCTTGACCTCCCTAAGGAGAAGCAAACTGCTGATAGGGGAGCAACCCCACCAGAAAATGAGCTTTGAGTTGTTGCACTATCAGTATGGATAGGTTTGAAAAGAGAGTGTTTGAAGGACCAGAGAAAAGGCTGGAATCTGGTTAAATTGTGAATGTGAAACTGACCTAAACTGGGCATCTATAGCAGCCCCTCCAAGGCTCAGGGAACATGGTAGGAGGCAGAAGAATGAACTTGAGAGCTGGGGGTGAGGGAACAGGGCTAGGAAATGCTGTCATGTGTTGTGACACAGCCATTGTGTCATTAGCACACAGCAACTGTGATTACCTTCATAACCCATGCATAATACAGAGCATGCTAACATTGTCATGGATATGGAAGCAGCAAGGCTCAATGCTTCCCAAGGAGGTACACACACACACACAAACACACACACACATACACACACACACACACACACAGAGAGAGAGAGAGAGAGAGAGAGAGAGAGAGAGAGAGAGAGTTACTTTTAATTAGTTAAATCATTAGTACTTTGTTCATTACAATTTTCCATAGGTCATTCATTCATTCATTCACTCATTTGTTAGCATGTGTGTGTGTGTGTGTGTTGTGTGTAATATGTGTAATAGGTGTGCATACCTATGCATATATGTGTGGAGGCTAGAGATTAGCTCCCTTTCTATTTCTCCAACTATTTTGGGGGACAGGTCTCCTACTGAACCTATGGGTCACTTTTAGTTGGCTAGACTACCTGGCCACCAAACTCCAGAGATCTGCCTGTCTCTGCCCACTCTAGTCCTGGAGTCACAGACGTGTGCCACCACATCTTACTCTTACACAAGTGTTACGGAGCTGAAGTCCTTAGGTTTGAGTGACAAGCACGTTACTGACCAATATCTCCGCAGTCCTAGAGAATTTTCATATGTCATTATAATTACTATTATTTATTTTTATCACTGAATTTGTTGGGAGCACCTTGAGTTTTGTGTCTGAAACAAGTGTGTCCAATCTTTCAACTTCTTCCAAGCATATATCTCTCAGAAATCTGAGTCATTCTTTTTCCTGTATTTAGGAGAAAATTGGAACTTATATGGAAACTACATGTAAGCAGCCTGTGAAAGGCTCAGGTCTAAACAAGATATCTATATCTTAGCCCCTCCTCCAAAGACTCAGGAATCACTGTGGAAGCCGGGAGAGTGGGAACTGGAAAGACTATAGGAGTCAGAGGTGGTGGATGTCTATAAGGAAACAGAATTTCCTGGATATAGCAGGGCTATTACACACATGAATTCACAACAGTTTGGACAGCATGCACAAGACCCACCCTTTCCTAATGAGCCATTAGCCATTAATACCTTCCAGGAGAAGAGTCAGTTTTCTTTAAAGGTCTGATTCCTGCTGAAGGCTACACAGCCAAGAATATATGGGCTGCAAAAACTGGACTTCATGGGGATTAAAAAAAAGAACAGGACACAACTGAGTTTCTTAGTCATCTTGGTCAGGAAGAGTGGAATTGGGAGGGTGGAAAGTAAATATGATCAAAATTCGTAAGTTGAAATCCACAGAGAGATAAGAATAAAGAAGAGTAGTAATAAATAAATAAAAGTGGCAAAGGGGAGAGAGAAAGCTGGCTGAGCACCAACACTCTTTTTCTTGCCTCCTTCCTTGGATGCAGTGACCAGATCCCTCCCTCACGTTCCTGCCACCATGTCTCTGCCGCCATGATGGACTGCACCTCTTCAAACTGTGAGCCAAAATAAACCTTTTCTTCCTTAAGTTGCTTTTGCTGGTTATGTTGTCAGAGCAAAGAGGGACAAGTAACCAGGACATACTCCGTCGTTATAATTTCATTTAATTCTTGCTCAACAGAATCCTACCCAGTATGACTATTATTACTTGTGTTTTGGAGGTAGAAAAAAAAATCAATGCATTCAAAGATACATGGGTACTGACCAATAAGGTGCTCATGATCGAATTTTCTGAATCCAAAGGCTGTGTTCTTAATATCCACCCAATGCAGTCTCAAGATTCTGTTGATAGAGAAGACCACCATGATATTACAGATGCTCAAGACAGAGTTAAGAAATGAACGATGTGATGAGTGATTCACCCAAAAGATAAAATAGTCTGCATTTTGATATTGACTCATTTTAGTCTCATTTATTTTCCTCTAATGCTGATAGTGTGAAAATACATCTCCTTTAGGTTAAGTTTGAGTTAACAGGTTTTTCCATTAAAAGGAGTAAGTTCCCAGGAGCTGCATACCATCAGCATGATTAAAAACAAATTTATGGGAAAATATACCCTATTAGCTTTACCTTGCTAAGAATCAAGTTACCTAATATAAATAACTTAAAGGGAAAAAATATATTTTCACTCACAGGTCCAGAGGGGCTAGTCTGTGGTTTCTTGGCTTTGTGTGTTTGGACAAAATATGACAGTAGTAAAATAGGGTGAAAGAGAGTAGCTCGTCCCATGAGAAATGGGGAGCAGAACGTAGGGCAGGAAGTGGGTCAGGTACAACAACGTGGTCCTTCAGTAACCTATTTCTTCACACTAGATCCCATCTTCTAAACTTTTTAGAATCACTATCAACTGGGAAGAAAGCTGTCAAGGCATGAGCCTATGGGGGACATTTCATATTCAAACCCCATTTCACAGAGAAAGCTTCATCTCTTGACTCCAAGTGCTGGGATGTCGTCAAAGCGGGTCAAAGATGTGAGGATGCTTCGTGAAACCAACACACAAACAACTATTAATTATTGGTACTTTTTCATATTCGTTTCCTCTTACTCAAGAATGTGCTGCGTGATCGGGACTGGAGAGATGGTTCCGTGGTCAAGAGCTCTTGCCTCTCTCTTTCAAAGGACCAGAGTTGGGTTCCCAGCACCCACAGTAGAGGAGCCCCAGCAGTCTGTAACTCTAGCTCTAGCTCCAAGAGGCCAGTGCTGGCTTCTGTAGGCATGGCATTCATGCCCATTTTGCCCCTCCCCCAAGACAAAAATAAATACAAATAATAAAAATTAATTTTTTAAAAAATAATTTACTGTTCACAAAGTCTAAGTCTGCCGCTAGATTCCTTTTGCTCTAAGACGTAGCGTGAATAGTTAATGAGTATTTTATAAGACCAAATCAGTAGGATGTTAAGCAATAAATTTATTTGACAAAGGTAAATATCACACTGGAGAGGTCCAGGTTCTTAGCATTCTTCGCCAAAGCAATAAATAAACAGACTTCTCCCAGAGCAAAGATGGAAATATAATTATTCAGTCTCTCCATGTTAAATTTTCCCCAGAAATTGAAATATTGTTAGCAAGCACAGATTTAAATTTTGTGCTCCAATGAATTGGGAGATCTTGTTTATCGTTTTTATTTCTCTGCATTCTACCACAGGGAAATTATGTAGACTCTCACAGCACATGAAAGCAATGCTGATAATTGTGGAATTTGTTGCTTAGCTTGAAGATAATTTTATGAATCTCTTCTGATCTACTGGTTTGGTGGCTTTATGAGTGGCAGGGATCTATCTATGTTCTTCAGGTTGGATTCAAACTCATGACCCTCCTGCTTCAACATCCTGATTGCTGAGGTTGCAGGGGTGTACTACACCATCTTATATATGGCTAGCCCTACAATCTGTGATCTAACGTATGTTAAGCGTATTTGAAACTGTACAACAAATCCAAAGCCAATCATTCAACTCATTAAAAAAAAATTAGTGCACACAATGTATACTGAAGGCTCAAGATGTTCGTATTATGCGGGGATGAACTAGCTCACACTGTAAAGTGCACATTGCAGAAGCCTAGGACCTGGTGCTCCTAATCCATGATATTAATAATCTCCAGGACTATCGTATGACACTTTCCCTGGGAAGATACAACACACACATGTACACTCATCCCAGATAGGAAACCCAGCACAGATCAAGGTAAAGGTTACACCAATGACTGGTTTGGTGAATCAGAACCTTATTGGCATTACTAGTCAAGATATGGGTGAAGGGTTGTTTATGGGCAGAAAGATGATGCTCAGAGTTGGCCCCAGCACTGTTACAAGTCACAAAAGCTGCATCCTGGAGCTTCTTCACCCTTTTCAGGTGGGACAGTCTCTTCTAGGAAGTTCAGCTGATGAGTCTCTTTCTCTACCCATTAGTTACTGCTTCTATAACCTTAGGGCTGGCCCTGATGAATCTTGTGAATTTTAGCTTTCTCAGATGTGTGAAGTTTGTTCAATTCCAGAGACTCATGAGCCTTCACCCTTCATTCCTGGAAGGAATGTTTCAATTCTGAGAAAACAAAGCCACATTAAAGTAGGGCATGGGGGTATATGCTTGTAATCCCAGCACTACGGAGGCAGAGACAGATAAATATTTGGGACTTACTGGTCTGTAAACCTAGCCAGACCAGCTAAGTCCAGGCCACCTTTTCTTAAAAAACATAATTGATGACACTCTGAGGAATGGTATCCAAGGATGACCTCTGGTGTACATATGTGTACATGTGCCCATGACTCTGCACACAAGCACACCTGCACACACATGAAGACACACATGACATACACATAGATCCACACACATATCCACACAAAAGAGACCTTACATATGGAGTCTAAGTAATCTTGTAAAGTGTTTTAATAACCTTTGCACGTGAAACCATGTTTTTCAATAGTGAACCATAACACTTGAGGCATCGTGTTTGTGATCCAAGTTTGTGATTTTCTATAGGGAGCTAGTGAAATCCCAAGTGAACATGTATTGTTTGACATGAGCACAGCCATGTCAAAGACCAATGCCTCAGTCCTAAAGGTATGGCAAAGCCTTTCCCAGGAGAAGCTTAAAGGGATGACAAAAATTATTACTTACCCAGAATGCAACATGGAAGATGATTTGTGCTACTGGGTGGCACAGGTGCAAGAGATTGGCACATTAACAGATGTGAGATCTAATGACATTGCTCACTGCTTAAAGACCTTCTGTTCCCGTGTGTGTGTGTGTGTGTGTGTGTGTGTGTGTCCATTCATGTGTTTGTGTGTATTAACACAGGTGCACATGTACCTTGGCACATGTGTGAAGGTCAGAAGACAGCCTTAGGTGTCACTCTTTTCCTAATGCTTTGTTAGAGCAGGTTATCTTCTTCACTGAGGTATACACCAGGCTAGCCTGAATTGGCCTTCAGGTGATTGTCACCATAGGCGTCCTATGATTATACTTTCCAGCTTTGCGTGGGGAACAGGGGATCTGAACTCAGACCCCCATGCTATGCTTTCAGCAAGCATTTTACTCCCTGGACCATCTCCCCAGGGCCAGCATTTATGTCTTGACATTGACTTATTGCTTTCTCTACTCAATACCAACTGTTCCATAGCATTTGTATAGCTTAATTTGTGTCTTTATGGGGAGGATGAAAATCACATTTTCAAGCCAACTGCAGATATGAGCAATGGAGATAAATAGCGTGTGAAAAGAAGTGTTAGATAAAAACAAGTATAAAATATCAAATTTAATCATTGCCTAGAACCAAATACCCGGTAAGGGTCCAAGGGGAAGCAATTCTGAAATTGTTCAATGAATGTTCCATCAAGAACTTATTTTATTTGCTCCAATCCCATATTTAAAGAATCATTAAGGGCTACAAAGGATCACTTAGTTTTTTTCACTTATGCATGACTAAATTTTATGAATAAAATGACATGTTTTAATGGTATTTGCAGGCTCGGGGACTTGCAAAGGTCTGAGGATGCATCCTTCCACTACAGCAAAGGTCTGTGACTCAATGTCACTTAGTTGTCACAGTGACCCTGTTAAGTAGGGGTATTTATTCTCATATTAGCTATGAATTGAGAGATAAGCATTTGAATTATTTGTTAAGGAAGCAATCTGAGGAAAGGCATATCCATGGCTTTCCTTGCCTGAGCCTCAGTGTCTGGCACATAGCAGAAATTCAGCTAGTTAGTGCAGATGCTTTCTGGTGTATGTGGTCCCTTTACCATGGACATAGATGTCACCTTGGAACTTGCTATCAACACACAGTCTCAAGCCCATCCAGACCTCCTGACTCTGGATATAAGACTCAGTAAGATCTGTTGAAATGAACCTTCCACGAGTTTCTGATCAACCTCTAATTGGTTTCAGCTATCAACTTGACCCAGCCTAAGGTCAAATGAAGGAGTCTTAACTGAAGGGTTTCCAAGATCAGACCGGCTCATGGTTGTGACTGTGAGAGATTTTGACCAATGATGGCTGTGGAAATGCCGAGCTCACCGTATTCAGTACCACCTCTGGGTGAGGGGGTCCTAAACTATATAAGAAATCTCTGTAGATAAAAGTTTATAGCCTTTACGACAAATGGACTCTTTTTAAAATTTTTACAACATAGTGTGTGTGTGTGTGTGTGTGTGTGTACACTCCTGCATTCATGCCAAGGTATGCATGCAGAAGTCAGAGGACACCTTCCAAGAGTCACTTTCTGTCCTTCTACCATGTGGCTCAGGTCTTCAGGCTTGGCAGCAAGCACGTACACCCACTGAGTCATCTCACTGGCTATGACTGACTTCTTTCATCTTCATCTTCATGTCTCACTCTGCTTGCTCTGCCGGATGCCATGACACAAACAGCTTTACTCTATCACAACCGTCCTGCCACGATTCTCCTACATTTTCCCAAGAAACAAAGTGACCGTGAACAGACTGCAGCCAGGAGACAAAGGAAAACCCTTCCATTTCTTAAGCTGCTTTTCTCAGGTTAGCAGAACACCTTTCCCATGGTCTAATTCATAAACGAGCGTGCACGTGCATGTGTGTACTTATGAATGTGAACATGCATGTGTGTGTATATGTGTGTGGGGGCCCAGGAAAACATGCATTTGTGTGCAGCTGCATGTGTGTGTGCATGTACATGCGTGCTTGTACCCAGGTAAACTTGGACTTATACATGGCTTCATGGCCATGTGTGTGTGTGTGTGTACCTAGGTAAACATGTACTTGTGAGCAGCTAGCTACATGTATGTGTGCATGTGTGTGCATATTTGTGTGTACTGTACCCAGGTAAACATGGACTTGTGCACAGCTGCATGTGCATGTATGT
>NW_021604614.1:4017151-4039863 GCF_004785775.1 Grammomys surdaster
GTATGTGTCTACCCAGGTAAACATGCACTTGTGAGCAGCTGCATGTGGAAACAAGAGTTCAGCCTTCACTAAGGTTTCTCAGATGCCACCCACCTTATTTTGTGAGACAAGATCTCTCCCCAGACTAGAGCTCACCAAGTAGAATAGGCTGGGGCATGAACCCCAGAGATCCCTTTGTGACATGCTCTGTTTGCTGTTTGCTGCTGGAGTGCATGCTAGGCAATCACTCTGCCTCTGAGCTAGATCTCCAACCACAGGTTTTGTTCATTTCCTACATGGGTTCCCGGGGATTGAACTCAGCTCCTCATGCATATGAGACAAGCACTTTCCTGACTAAGCTATCTCCCCAGTCACTCATGTTCTCATTTTTCAAGAAGCCATGTGCCCTCCAAGCAATCTCCGCCAGAACCTTTATGGAGCTGAATGGCCACACTCTGCCTCTCTTCTGTCAGTGTGCGTGACTCAACCCCTCCCTGCCAAGAAGACAATCAGTCTCATTTTTCTGTTCCTTTCTTCCTCTCATATTCCCTGCCATGAGGGGCCAACTGAGAAAAGACCATTTCATCTTCCACAAAACCAGATTTATTCTTTGTTCTTTGCACAGTACAATGGAAGCCCAAATGTTTTCTTGTTCCTGTTGTTTTGGTTTTGTGTTTCCCACATTGGGTGGAACTTAGAAGCTTTTCATCCGTACGAGAATAAAGAGGGGGAAAGTTCTCCTCCAGTTTGTTTACCAAGGCCATAGCGCTGAGATAAAAACAATGTAAACCTATAAATGACTGAAGACGTTTTTGACGTAAAACAAGCAACAGCCTCTTGATCATTATCTAGAATCGCTCTTACCTGAGATAAGAGGGACCTACAAGATCATCCACCAAGCCCTCACCAGATGACTTACAACAGTGTCAGAGACAGTTTATTTTTTAAAAGTTATGTAGGGGTCAAGGGCGATGGCTCTAGTAGTAAGGTATTTTCTATGCAAACATAAAGACCTGAATTCAGATTGCTGGGGCCTACTTAAAGAGGCAGCTAGAGCGGCATGTACCTACTATCCCAACACTGTGGAGGTGGAGGTGGGAGAACGGCTACTGCTCACTGTTTAGCCAGACTAGACACATCAGTGTGTTGTCCATCCACCCAACCCAACTGGAATTGACAGGCAACAGAACTAGAGAGGGTCGGCCTCCAACTGTACCACAGATGAAGGATAAAAAGGGATGCTGAGGGCAGGAGTCCCAGAATGAGAAGATGCCATTCTAGTCTAACCTGTTTTGATGAGTATAGAGATGTACAATTAGCAAGAGTCTTACCACAGAGGCTCTGGGAGGATACACTAGAAACAGCACCCTTGTAATCCCACTACATGGGAGGGGGGAAGCAGGAGGATCAGAAGTTTGAGGTCATCCTTGGCTACATAATGAGTTTGAGGCCAGCCTGAGCTACATGAGATCCAGTTAAGAAAGAGAATTGGAGTTGGATAATTGGAGAAAATATAAGGAATGTAACCAAACAGGACCAATGAGAAAAGGGGAGGACCCAGGGACCCAGTACAATACCCAAGTCAGCATTCCTTTGGCAGATTGCCAGCCTTAGGGACCCTCCCATCCCAAAGGCTTACAGCTGTGGCTTTCCTCTTTCTCTGTGGCTAGATCTTTTGTCATTCCTGGTTAATCATCTTTGTCTGTACCAGAGAATAAGCTCACCAATGCCAGAGACGACCACGATCAACCCAGTTACAGTTTTACACAACCATAGAGAAAGCTGCTTCTGACACCAGGTCTTCTCTTCCCCATGGTGGACTGAAATCCATCTGAAACCATGAGCCAAAGTAGACCTTCTCCCCTGAAGGTGTTTCTGTCAGGCATCTTCTCACAGTGACAAGTAACGGCAATCAATGCGCCTGTATCTGCTGAGGAGGAGGATGTTTAAGCCACAGCACTCCGGGTGCTTCTCCTCCGCCTTTGTTTAGCATCACGGAAATGAGATTTCCAATTCCTTCTAGGCATCCCATTGCAAAGATCATATTTCTCTTTGTGTTTTCATAGCCAGGAAATCCTTCATCAAATTCAATAAATCCTCCTCTCTTCCAGCTAAGCCCTCATCTTGTCTGCTTTTGTGAGGGAGAACAGCTGTTTGTTCTTAGGACAGCAAAAGGGAAAAAAAAACAACCCTGAAATCTGCCCACTCTAGCACAACGAAGGAGTCTAGTAGTTCAGCATCAGGCATCTAAAGCATTCATTATGTTCCTCTGTCTCCCACACTAGCGCTGATGGGTGCAAAGCCAAGCTGGCTCCAGCTAAGCAGTATGGAGCAGGGGAGGGAACTCAGAGAAAGCTGAGGCATCCCCAGAGGGTCATCACCCCACACAGGCTCATTATTTCTCTTCAGTCTCACCCTAGTACTTTATGTCCATCTACTCTTTGCCCCTCCCACCACCCACAAGACAGACAGACAGACAGACACACACACACACACACACACACACATGCACACACACACACACTTTGTGTTTGCCCTTCCCCCTACTTTCTCAGCTATCTTCCCACCCATCCCAGCCTGCCCTTGATTCATTGATGGCCCCTTGGGTGAACAAGAATGTTGTTGCTCTCTTAGTCCAAACTAAAGACTCTCTAATTCAGTGCATTTCTTTTGAAAAATGTTCTATTGCATCTATCTATCTATCTATCTATCTATCTATCTATCTATCTATCTATTAACTATCTATCTATTTCTTTTGCATGTTGAGAGCATGGGTCTTAGCAGCAAGAACCTTTGCTCCCTGAGCTACCTAGCCAGCCCGACTTGTGTCTCCAAAGTCCTCCTTTCTGTTATGATTTGAGTCTGAACTGTCCTCCACAGTCTGGTGTGATTGAATGCTTGGTCCCAATGAGCAGAGTTGTTTTGGAAGCTTGTGGAACCTTCAGGAAGTGGAGGACATAGGTGGGAATAGGTCTCTCAGGGCAGCTTCCTAGAGGACAGTATCCAGCCTCCACTGCCAGACAAGCTTTCTCTGCTTCCTGATTCCCACAGTGATGTGACAATGGTCTGTCCCACACACTCTGGTTTCTGTTTGTTTCTGTTTGCTTTATATTATTTTTAAAATGTTTGTTTGTTTTTTAAATAAGTTCTCACTGTGTAGCCCAGGCTGGTTTCAAACTGACAGAAATCCCCCCTGCCTTTATTTTCTAGTGATTATCCTGGCCTGGTAGCAAAGGCAACCAATTAAATAGAACAATAGTTACAGCTAGGTGTGTGGTAATGATAACTGGGCCATTGACATCCCCTAGGAGAAGTGAGGAGAGGAGGATCACTGGAACCTCACCTGAAATTCCAGCCTTTACTTCCTCTTTCCCTCCTGCTGCTTCAAGGGATCTTGGAGGATGCCAAACAGGAAGTGTGTGTGTGTGGGGGGGTGGGATTTGGAACTCCGTGGTGCAGCTTCATCACCATTATGGATGATGCCTTGCAGTGTGCGGCTCTTCAGTGCTCAGCCCCACTCCTGTGAGTAACACCTGCCCCATGCTCTTGTTAGTAAACCCAACAGGCTGGCTGGTTCACCAAATTGAACTTGGCTGAAATCATACTTTGGTCTGTCCCTAGTGCCCCATCAAGGGTTGAAAGACATTTGTTCATGTCTCCCTGGAAACAGTTAATACGACACTCAGCCTTGCCCGCATTAACACAACACTCAGCATGCCCTCATTCCCAGGCACCCCACACACTTCAGCCTCCTACTCCACCATGCCTTCCCGGCAAAAATGAAGATATTCTAAAGAGACGCCATTCTCAATCTGACTCTCTTGAAACAATGGGTGCTCTCACCAAAAACTAAAACTGATTTCCCCAGAAATCTACCACTTGGAGAAGTAAAACTTGCCAGATAGAGGAGGAACTTATCTCTGAGAAAAGATACACAACTTGTCAGATCACCTCATAGAACGGGACTGAAGCCCAGACATTAATGGTTCAATGGTGGGCAGCCCCACACCTTGACCAAAACTGCTTAGATGTTTGTGTCCTGAGATCTCTATTTCAACTTTAACCTCACTACATGACCCTGTCAAGAGATTCAGGGGTATCCCCGAATCTCTCTGTTCCTCTTCCCACCATGACTATATGAAATAAAGTTCTTGCCTTTACTACTAACTTTGCTGTTTTGATCGGCTTCTCAAGAACACATGGCTGAAGTTGACTTCCTGGGGGTATAGTCTGTGACCCAAAGTTTAATAACCCTGACACTGTGAACTGATCCCCTCTAAAACCCTGAGCCAAAATAGGTCTTCCCTCCCTTGAGTTGTTTCTTTCAAATGTGTTGATCATAAGACTGCAAAAGTGACTATCAGATAGAGTCCAACGCCAGGACAGCTCTACACAGTAGCTGCTGTCCCCTTCTAATTGTGATATTCCTCCATGAATTAAGTCAGGAACACACAACCTACCTTAGTCATGTTCACTAGCAAGACTCTGAGTCCTCAATAACACCAGCAGGAAAAGTAATAGTTTATTCTTCATTTTTTTCAGAACTGGCACCAACCCCAAACAAAGATGGAATAGCCAATGCCCTGACTGAGTGATTTTTCACAAGTTTCTGCTCTTTTGTGGGTACTTCAACTGCATAATATGACCACATCCAAATTTCCTATTTGGTTGGGTCTCCTTCTGCCTCATATGTGGACACAGTTGCATATCAAACCTAAGTTAAACTAAAAGTGCCCAAGCAAACAGGAGCCAGCAGCCAGGGAAGACAAGGGGTGAGTACCTGCTGTTTACCTGAGATCTGGCCAGCTTAAGTTTATTGAAGTCATCCTTGGTATTGGAAATAGAATACCACCTCTATTCTATTTCTTACAGAAAGTACATTCTTGTTCTGATTATGACTTTTCCCCATGATTTAAATTGGAAAAGGGGCATCCTCCTCATTCGTCCTCATTAGACAGATCTAGGAAAGTCAAGGGAGAGATAATCACAGAGATAGCCCACTGTTAAAATTTGTTAAACCCTGCTGTGAATTCAAAAGGAAACGTTAGGAACTCATCTTGTGGGCTGGAGAGATGGCTCAGCAGTTAAGAGCACTGGCTGCTCTTCCAGGGGACCCAGGTTGGATTCTTCACACCCACATGGCAACTCACAACCATCTGTAACTCCAGTTCCAAGGGATTTGATGTCCTCTTCTGGCCTCTATGGACACAGACACACAGTGCATAGGCACATGATGCATAGACATACATTATGGGCAAAACATCCATACATATAAAGCAGTAATAATTAAGAACCAATCTCAGAGCCTCCTGTCACAGAATCTGCTTTAGTTTGAGAGCAGTTAAATTCTCTGATCCCCATCCTTCCTTTCCTGGTTTCCATGTGCCCCCCCACTTTCACCCCCAGGGAAAGGTGTTGCAGTTTGAACATGTAAGCTGTCCTACAGGATCATGTATTGAAAAACTTGGTCCCCAGATGGCACAACAGGTTTTGGAGGCTGTGAAACCTTCAAGAGGTGGAACCTTATAGAAAGAAATGGTTCACTGGGGAGGGCTTTTATAGCAGTTTGTCACCTCTTCCTTGTTGCTCTCTGTGTTCTAGAAACAGATCACAGACAAATTGATAATCTAAACACAGATTAAGTGTATGACCTAAAGTTGGCCTTTTTTCTGTAGCCGTAACAAAATACTTAAGACTGGGTGATGTATGAAGAACAGAATTTCATTTCGCCCATAGTTTTGGATATTGGGAAGGCCAAGAGCAAGTGCTAGTCCTGGGTAGACATCTTCTCATTGTCATATTCATATGACATGGCAGGGAATGTCACATGGCATGGCAGAGAAATCCTTTAGATCAGGTCTCTCTTCTTCTGAGAAAGTCATTATTGTCATCAAAGGGATCCACCCTCATGAACTCATATAATTATGAACATCCAAAGGCCCCGCCTTCAAATGTCACCACCATAAGGCTTTAGGGACTAAGTTTCTAACACAGGAACTTTCTAGGAGACTCATTCAAGTCACACATCAAATTGTATAAGAAATTTGATGTTCTAATAGAATAAATCATGAATATAAAATGACAGGCAAAACAACAAAAACCTAGTTAACTAGAGACCACAGCCTTTATTCCTACTTGAAGGGTGAGTTTTTTTTTTTTTAATGAGTTTCTCTCTAGATTTTTGGTATACTTTTTCTTTTAAGATGTATTTATTTTATTTATATGAGTACACTGTAGCTGTCTTCAGACTTAACAGACGAGGACATCAGATTCCATTACAGACGGTTGTGAGCCACCATGTGGTTGCTGAAAATTGAACTCAGGACCTCTGGAAGAGCAGTCAGTGCTCTTAACCACTGAACCATCTCTCCATCCCGGGACTGAGTCTTTTAAGGACACAAATCTATATAACCTTGGTCTCTGTGATTTTTCTGGGCCTGCCATAAACCTTCCAAGATATTAATTCAGCTCTTTCATTAAACAGGACATCATCAGAAACATTAGATCTCCTGTCCCTAGACCACCCCTTTCCTGATTCTCCACATAGCCCCAGAAAGAAGTTTTGTGGTTAGAATGTTAAATGCCCCCACAGGCTCCTATGTTTGAACACTTGGTCCCCAGCTGGTGGTACTGCTTTGGAAGGTCGTGTCTCCTCTATGAAATGGAATGTTACTAGAGGAAATAGGTCACTCTGGGGTGTACCTTAGGCCTGTCCCCACTCACCGTCTGCTGTCTGCTCCCTGGCTGTGAATACAGTGTGACCAGCCTGCTCATTACCCTGCTCATTGCCTTCCCTGCTATTGGATTTCTCTGCTATCCTTAAACAATGAGCCAGAAGGAACCCTTTCTTCATTATGTTGTGCCTTCTCAGACAGTACACTGCAGCCATGAGAAAAGTCACTCATTTGAGGGATCTGGAACTTGGAACTGGCCAATGGGACTCCTGACCTTGTGCAGAATAGAGAAGAATAGAGGAAATCACAGGTGCAGTAACTCTTAATGGGGAGAAGGTCCCCGGTGAGCTAACAAAATCTTTCTCTATCACCAACTTGAGCAATTACTGTTTTGCAATTAAATTCACTGAGGAAAATAGAATCATTACTGTGAGGAGTGGGTAACCAGAAAAGGGTATAAGCTGTACAGCAGGCAATTCCCAGAGATGTCAACAGAAAATTGCATGGGAGTCACTGTGAGACGGGGCCACCCCGGGAGAGGTTCTGTGAGGCAGGCGTGTCCTCGGGAGATGCCCTGGGCTTTTATTGTTGTGGAAGGAAGTTGAGAAGTGGAGATGCCAAATGTGGCTTTAAAAAACCATCATCTTCCTGCACACAGCCATGCCCTCTGGGTCAAGGTAAATAACCTCACAGAGCTCCTGTTGCCCACCTTCCCGTTCTCCTTCCCGTCCTTTTTTAAACTAGGTACGCTTAGTAATGTAATAGTAGATTTTCTAACACAAAATAAAAAGAAAAGGTTGACATTTTATTAAGTGATATGAATATTGTTCTCAGTTATACACTTTATTTAAGTATCAATGCTCTCTCTCTCTCTCTGAGTGTGTGTGTGTGTGTGTGTGTGTCTGTGTGTGTCTGTGTGTGTCTGTGTGTGTGTGTGTCCTTCTCTATAGTGTTAAGGATAGAACCCAGAACCTCGTACATGCTGGTCAGGCATTCTCCCACTGAGCTACATCTCCAGCCCCCAGTGCAGGATTTCATTCAGAGTTTGGGAGTTCCTTTGTTTTGGTTTGTCAAGGTGCTAGGAATCAACCCAGGGTCTCCGGCACAATAGGATGCTAGACAAGCATTCTACTGCTGAGCTATATCCCCAGCCCTGATATTCTGAAAATAAAATCTCATTGCTGTTCCATTTGAGCAGGACATTAACAGCGTCTTTGGACACTGAGCCTCTGCTGGTAACAAGAAGGCTTTGCAGAGGCATGTCTAGAGTTAATGAGCTGAGATCCATGCTTTGCTTGGAACCAGGTGAATTCTGCCATGGAACATATGAAGTCCAGTACTGTGTGGTTTATGACAGAGACTACTGTTAGAACATTTTGGTCGTAATAGGTGAAAAGCAATGATCATGGGAGTTACATATCTAAGTATTGCCTCTTCTTCAATGGGGAGAGAGCTGGCAGCTGCAGAGCTAGAGTCTGAGCAGGGCTGGTTGAGTTTGGGACACTGCATGTACTTACTAGCCTGGCCTGGGCCCACAGCATTGTAATTAACTAAAGGTGTTCATTTCTATTGAGTCTGTGGGTCCCTATGTTGGCAAAGGGGAAAGATAAAAGACCCCAGTTAGACATTTTTTGGTGTGGCTCCTCCACACTCCTGCAGTAATAGCCTATAAGTTTCCATTTCTCCAAAAGAAGTAGACAGTTTTCTGACAGGCATTCCCTTCCTCCCTCCCTCTTTCCCTCCCTCCCTCTCTCTCTCCCTTCCTTCCTCTCTTCTCTTTCCATTTCATGGTACAGAGGAGGTCACACTTACCAAGCAACAATAATTTGCATACTAGTGCATCAAGACAAGAGACCTTGTTACAGCTCCTCCTGCACAGAAGCAGAATCCACTGCAGTTACTTCTGCTAAGTGCAAAAGCAGAGACCCAGTCCCCAGGGCAGCACAGATACTTATGGACTCATAGGAAGAGGGATGGGGAGAGGTAACCAGATGGAGCACCCTAAACCTAAAATAACCTCACATGCCCTTGGAGACTACAGCCCTTAGCTCTCAACATCTGTCTTCGTGTACTTGAGCGTGTCTACAATATTTGCAAATAAACTTTGGCTTTGCTCTGCTCTGAATGTTTGCCCTATTTTTAAATTCTTTAAACGACAAAGAAAAAGAAGCCATCAAACTTCACAAGCATCAACTATGCTGTGATCTATAAAGGATGTTACAGGCTCAGAGAAAGGAAGCCGAGATGCACCACCTTTACAAGGGCGCTTCAGGGGGAGAGTTCCAGCTACAAACAGTCACACTGAGGGCCCTGAAGAGGGAAAGTGAGCCTCAGGTTGGAGGAAGAGTTTCATCAGGAAAGATAGCATGTTATAGCATGATGGGGGTCCTGAAGGGAAGGGATTTATCCCTTAATTAAATTTTCCCTTCAGTTCTGAAGAACAAATGGAGTTCCCGATTCTTTTCAGTTTTCAAAGTTAAAAGGAGGGAACTTTCGTGTCATGTGACCTAGCCTATATTCCTGGAAGTCCAGAAGTCACTGGGCAAGAAGCCGCTAAATAAAAGTCTCTATGCTCAAGATATGGCTCAGCTTTTAAGAGCACACATTGCCCTTGCAGAGGACCCAAGTTCTGTTCCCAGCACCCACATCTGGACAGCCCACAACTTACTGAAACTCCAGCTCCAGGGAGTCCAAGGTCCTATGCGGGACGTCACAGCCCTACCCCACCCCACCCCCGTTGCCCCCCCTCGCCCAGTACCCACACACGCGCATACTCACACACCGATACACACAATTTAGAAAACGACAAATCTTTTAAAATACTGTTAAAATTTGAAGTTGTCTTGAGCCTGGTCATGGCACAAGGGCTCACAGTTGCAAAAGGAGAGAGAAACTTTAAAGCCACCGCGCGTTTTGTTCATCAACCCCATCTATGCCCAGAGAGAGCCGCAGGGGGATGTGGCCTGATTTCTGAACAAAGGAGAAGCGGTTAGAAGATGTGTGATCTAACACCTATGTCAAAACAATCCCGGCTTTCATTCATCTTTGTGAAACCGAGGCCCCTCCTCTGAAGGCATGTTTTACAGAAGCTCGCGATGGAAATAAATTCTAAGAGGGATGACATTGCATCTTGCTTTTATTTTATTTCTGCAAGCTCCTGGTATGCAATTGTTCCATCAATTCCATAAGGAGAGATGCCAGTAAGAAGAGGAGTAGAGGAAACAGGGAAAGAGTGGGAGGTCCGGGAGAGAACTGTTGGCTCATTTCCCTATAGCATTGTTTGCTGGGAGTGAAATGAATCAAACAGGGGTAATGGCCACAAAAAGAATAATCACAATAGTAAAAATAACAGCTAACACAGCACTCCCTGTTTTACGTGTATTACCTTACCTCATTCTTTCAATTATCCCGTGTGAGCTTCAAAGATTAAAACATACACAACAATCCCGTCTCCTACTAAGTGCTCAATAAACGATCGTTAGCCTGATTGGTTTATTTTCCCCCTGGTCCTTCTGTAATATCAGACCAGAGGTCTGCAGAGACTTTCCAGCTTTCACAGTGTGATTTTTGTCAGCTGTAGCTTATTAAGGGGCTCTACTTTACGGTTCTGTCACCAATCACGCCTGTGACCAAATCATAGCCTGCCAATGAAAACAAGTGTCCCAAAAGGACTGATGGAAAAGTGTCAGGTGTGGTCACAGTGGTGGCAGAATTCTTTGCTGGAGTTAATGATGGCTAGCTGGTCTCTGAGGGGTCCCCCGGGTCCCTCTGCTGCTAATTAACAACAATGCAGAAAGAGGTACTCATGTCCCCGGGGCTCCTTCATCATTTCTTGCGCCTCTTACTTCTTGGGAGCTGAAGCTCATCCCATTAGTGCAGAATGCCTTCCTTATTTCTGATGGATGGAAACAGTAGCACAAAAGTGGCCAGAGGAGCCAGCAAGCCTGAGACCCCCAGGCAGTGCTTCAAGGACCTTCCCTGAGTTGTGAGCCCTTATCACTGGGAGCCTTGACCTTAATTCTCCTTGCCGCCATCAGAATTTGTAAACAGCTCACACTAGGCATGCATAAGTAAATCCCAAACTTACCAACAAACAATGAATGCATTAGCCACCAAATGCCTTAGGTCCTCTGTGTTTATTTGGCAAAGTCCCAGCCTTGGAAATAGCTGGTCAGAGTCCAATAGCATAGAAGAGTACTTGACCGAGGCTAACCCATGCCTACCTCAGTTTCCCCAGATCACACTCCACATGCAGTTTGCAGTCCCTGTAAAATGAAATTTCAGTATGGTACCTAGACCCATCAACAGTGCAGGGGCAGAGGCATCCCTCCATAGGATCACCAGAATCCGTCTGAGGCATTCCCACAACCTTTTAGAAACCTCCACTCAGATAAAACCAGATTCTTGGATTTGACACAGAAAAGAGTTTCAAGGGAGTCAATACGAAGCCAAATTCAAGTTTTTTAAAAGATGTTTTTAATTCAGGTTTTTAAAACAAAGAGATTAAGAAAATATGGGTGGTCAGGAAAGATGCGATGTACCCAATGTAAGTCTGGGCTTTTTAAGGAAGAGCACGATTATATGTGTGAGCAGTCAACATGTATATCATTTTTGGTGGCTCTCAAGTTACATCTCAACGAGTTGCTAAGAAACTTTCTATTCTTTCCTCTCTCTTTTTAGTAAGTATGATTATAGGGTGGCTCTTAGGGGGTGTCTTGTGGATGGATTTATAAACTGATAAGCTAAAACCAGAAACCTCTAGGGTTACACAAGGAGGTTGGGGCATGTGCTGTTACTGTATGGGGTCTCTGGTGAGAGTTCTACAGGTTTACAGTTGGGAAGGAGGTAAAGCAAATGTTTACTGTGCAGGGATTCTTACTTCTCAGCTAGTAAAAGGCATCTGTCTTAGTTAGGGTTTCTATTGCTGTGAAGAGACACCATGACCATGGCAGCTCTTATATAGAAAAGCATTTAACTGGGGCTGGCTTACAGTTTCAGAGGTTTAGTCCATTGTCTTCATGGTGGGAATCATGGCAGCATGCAGGCAGACATGTGCTGGAGAGATAGCTGAGAGTTCTACATCAGGATCAGCAGGTAGCAGAAAGACAGAGAGAGACACTGGGTCTGGCTTGAGCATCTGAACCCTCAAAGTCCACCCCCAGTGACAAACTTGCTCCAACAAGGCCACACCTACTCCAACAAAGCCACAGCTCCTTCAGGTATAAGCGTAAGCAAAGAGCGCTGGTATGGGTAAAGTCACCATCATGTTAAGTGCACACAGTTTGATTGTTTAGAAAGGGCTCTTACCTAGGCTGGCCCACACTCAACTAGCTACATGGTTGAGATTGACTCTGAATTTCTCCTCCTACTCACACAACCTAAATGCTGAGATTAGAGGCATGCACCACCACTCCAACTGCCACTACGCTGAGAATGGAACCAAGGTTTTGCGTGCATGCTAGCTGAGCATTCTGCTGCCTCCTTGGTCAGTCCCAATTTGTTATTTTCCTTACCATTCTCATTTGAGTTACTTCTTAGGAAAGTGCATATTGTTTTCTGTAGACAGCCATGATTCTCACTGACAGTTCTGATGCCCAGCCAATAGGAACTGCAGACTAGATCCTGAATGATTGGTTTCTTTCCCTTCCTGTGTGCTCTTAGTTTTCTGTCTTTTTAGTCTGCCTCGGGCTGATTGGGTCTCTTCATCCCGGGATATCTTACCATGGAGGGCTCCTCTGATGGAATCAGGTCCCAAGGAATGTGAAAACGCCCCCCACATTCTTAATTCTGACCCACAGACAGTAACAGCCTAGACACTTGACTGCCTCTGGCAGCTGGCTTAACCCGGCCCACATCTGTGTAAATAGTCCTGTGTCTCCACTCCCTTTAGCTTCTCCTTTGGAGTACACCATCTGTTTCCTGCAGGGACCCAACTGAGACAGATGTTTACATAAATACTATGAGACTAAAGGATTTACATCAATCCTGGAATTATTTCCCTAGTGAATATGGTGTTTTATAGAGGGTCTCATTTGTAAACTTAACCAAAGGATTTTATAAACGACTATCTTAAGAAATGTTTTTTTTCAGTCTCTTCTCCT
This sequence comes from Grammomys surdaster, assembly GCF_004785775.1. Classification (NCBI taxonomy): domain Eukaryota; kingdom Metazoa; phylum Chordata; class Mammalia; order Rodentia; family Muridae; genus Grammomys; species Grammomys surdaster. Next base: position 4,029,906 of record NW_021604614.1, read on the forward strand.
CCCCAGATACTTTCAGGAAACTAAAAATATTTAGGGTTCCATCCCTTCCTCCTCGATTTGGGGGCCGAAATCATCACTGATGATTGAAAGATTGCAAATCTGGGGCTCAAAGGGGTCTCAGAGACAGACTTTCCTTTTAATAAAAGATTTATTAAAAGAGGTATTAACAGCATAGATGGACAGACAGAAGGCCCCATGGCAGGGGCACTGAGAAGTGCTCTGACTCATACCACATACTGAGAGCTCTTTTTTTAACAGTAGAGAAAAGATGTCCTATACCATGTGGCTGACGGGCAGTCTGTGGTGCATGGTTGTAGTCAGGCTGCCTCTGATTCCTGGCTGGACAAGGAGCGATGTCCTGTTAGCCTGAAATCTGTATGCGGAATTGGCTATGACAATAGGGAGGGTAAGAATCTGGAAAACCAAGTTAATGGAAGAGCTTTACAAATTGGAGTGAGCCAGGCTGGAGAGAGAACTCAGTGCTTAAAGCAATGACTGCTCTTGCAGAGCACCCGAGTTCAGTTTCTAGCACCCATGTTGGATGTGCGCAACTGCCTGTAACTCTAGCTCCGGGATCCACCCTGTCTGAACTTCATGTGCAACTGCATTCATGTACACAGACACGTACATAAACACATAATAAGAATAAGTCTAATGAAACGGAGTGGTCTTGACTAGCAAATACTACTTAGTATCTGCAACCACTGCTTCCCCCAAAGAATTAGATAGAAATGCTTCCCCAGACACTGAGACGTCTCTACAATCTGACATTGAACTGGTTTTCAAGTTCTTCGCTTTCTCCTTCAAGGCTGTCTATCTCAACAGCCATAACCTCTAAACCTCTGCAGCAGGTTCAGTCCAACTTTTTCCATGGACATCTCCCTATCTTGCTAAACACATCCATGCCCACTTTTCTCATAGTTTAGAACCTAATCCATTGGGAAGGTCAAGTCCTAACATCTCTACCCTCGCTGTTGCCCGGTACTCCAGGCTGCCTCATCTTTCATCCACCTCTGTTGGAGTACAGTTGTCAACAGATCCCCTCAATGTGGAGTTGCAGGCAGTTGTGAGCTGCCCAACATGGGTGCTGGGAACCTCATTCTGGTCCCATGCAAGAGCAATGCTTACTCTTAACCACCATCTCCACAGCCATACTTTTTTAAATTAGCATCGAGGAAAACTGGTTTTCTGGGAGATGGACAAACATAGGATTTTTTTTTTTGAGACAGAGCCAGACTGGTCTCAAACTCACTCTAAATACCAGGAGTACATGAGCACACATGTGTGCTTGTATGAAGGCCAGAGGTTGGTGATGAGTGTCTTCTTCAAATGCTCTCCACCTTATCTTTTGAGACAGGGTTTCTCTCTGAACTGGGAGGCCACCGATTGGGCTAGTGTGGCTGATGAGTGAGCTTATGGTATCCTCCTGCCTCTGCCTCCCCAGTACTGGAATTACAAGCGCACAGCATCACATCTGATTTTTTTATGTAGATATAAGGGTTCTAAACGTAAGTCTTCAGCAGCAAGCATTTTATCATCTCCAAACTCTTGTTTGTTTCCTTAATATTGAGTTTGGGGAGCTATTTCCAGGGCAAGCAAAGGAGAGAGTTTAGCAGCCTGGGACTCTATGTGGTTTTGGGTTTGGGACATGCCCTTTTTAGATAATGCATTTGGGTCTAGTTCCTTCACTTTCCCACACGCACCTGTACACACCTCTCCACACATCAGAATCCCTGGGGTCCCACCTACATCCGGCTTCGCACACTCCCTCTTCAGTTCCTTTCCAAGTGTCTTCCTTAGTATCCATTAAGAAAAATCGAACAGCTGATCCAGTCTGAACTGGTTTGGGGTGCACGCCATCGAGGCAAACTGGCTCCTTCAAGTACACGTTAGGGAGACTCTTCTATTTACCAGCTTAAATCTGTGCATAATTGAGTATGCACAAGATTAAAATCAGATGCATTTTGGGAAGGTATGTGCAGTGGGGAAACAGATGCACTAATCTATCAATCAAAACGGAAAGTCAGCCAAACCACACTCCTTAGTAACCCATGCTTCTTCCATTAGAGCCCAGAAAATGGGACCCAAGGCTGTAGGGGCCCCTGAGTATTCTCACTCAGGTTGCTCCCTGACAATCGGGACAGCGCATCCTTCTATAATCTGCACTAGCATCTTGCTCTACAGAAAGCTGGCTTGCTCTTGACAATCTAGGTGAGCCCCTCTTTTCAGTTCTTTGGATAAGAAGCCAAGAACCAGGAAATGCCGGCTCAGACCCCGACCACAGGTAACAGTTCTATTCTGTGGGCATAAATCCTACATTGAAGATGTGCATTGTAAGTATTTTCTCCTAGTCTACACCCAGTCTTCCATTCTCTTATTCATGTTTCCCATCCAGCAGCCTATACTTAAATAACATCAGCCTTACCAATGTGTTCTTCATGAGTCATGCTTCAGTTTAAGGATAAATGATTTCTTCCCCCAAACCCATGCCACAAAGATTTCTTTTTCTTCTTCTAAAGCAGCCGTTCCCAACCTGTGGTTCTCCACCCTGTTAGGGATCACATATCAGATATTTATATTACAATTCCTAACAATAACAAATTACAATTTTGCAGTAGCAACAAAATAATTTTACGGTTGGGAGTCACCACACCATGAGGAACTGTATATAAGGGTCACAGCATTAGAAAGGTTGAGAACCACTGTGCTAAAACTTTTTTTTCTTTTTTGGCTTTAAGTGGTAGTTTAAATTGAATCGATACTTTCTTTCTATTTTAAGTCATTTTCATGTAAGATGTAAAGTTTAGTTATAGATTTATTTCTTTGTACACAAATAGCCAACTGTCCCCAAATCATTTAGTAACAATATTCTGGCTAGCACTGTGGCTCAGTGGGTAGAGACTCCTGTTGCAAAGGCAACAGACCTGAGTTCAATCCCTGTGGCTGAAGCAGTAGGTAAGAACTATATCCTGAAAGTTGTCTTATAACACACACATGCAGTATGGCAGTTAATTAATATCTGATACACATTTCTGAAGCATCCATTCTTATTGAATTGCCTGCGACTAGTGATCAAAATCCAGTAGGCTACCAGACATGACAGGCTCAGTCCTGTAATCCCAGCATTTGGGAAGCTAAAGCAGGAGGTACTCATAAGGTTAAGGTCAGCATGTGTGTGTGTGCGTGTGTGTGTGTGTGTTTACATATGCATACGTAAGCATGTGAAGGTCAGAGATTAACCTTAGGCTCTCTTTCTATCACTTCTCTTCCATATTGGGGGCTTTATTTTGAGATGAGATCTTTAAACCTTAATCTTCCTGATTTATCCAGATCGGCTAGCTAAGGAGCTCCAAGGACCCACCTGTTTCTGACTCCCCAGGTCTGGGATAACAAATGCATGCCAGTACATCTGGCTTTTAAAATCTGAATTCTAAAGCTTGAACTGCATGAACAGTAATCATTTGTATCTGCAGAGCCATCTCTCCATCCCAAAGATGAAGTTTTTAGAAAGTGTTTTCAATGTGCAGTCATCTAAAAACTCAAAGCTAGAAGACTCAGATATAGAAAGTTGGCCGTGTTTCATTCACATGCCTTGTTGTATGGGTTGGGAGAGGAGGATGCAGCAGGAAACACTTTGGGGACTCAGGTGCTTGGCCGCTGCTGAGGGCTAGATAGAGATGAGTGTGGAGAAGACATCATGGAAACTGCATGGCCTCTGACAGCAGACTATATTCTAGATACTGAGAACATGGAAATTGGGTATATTCCTGGTACCCAACTGACTGCTATAAGGAAACTCTAACATGAAGCTGGAGATTTAGTCCCATGTTAGAATTCCTTGCCTTGTAGCCATGACAACCTGAGTTTGATCCTCCAAGCCAACATTTTAAAAAGCTTATTATTGTAATGCACGTTTGTAATCCTGGGACTGGGTAGGGAGTTGGCAAGTAACAACCCAGTGAGATATTCTGTCCTCCAAAAATAACTTGGACAGCATGAGGAATAACACCTGGGATAGTTGTTTAGCTTCCAGGTTCATGCACTCACACACACACACACACACACACACACACACACACACACACACGCATGCCGCCATACCCAGGTGCAGCAGCATACACGTAAACATACACAGATACACATATGCACACGTACACATGCATGGGAACACATGCACATGCATGTACACACATGAGCACATACACATGCACGCATGCACACATGCTTGCACGTGTGTGTGTGTGTGTGCGCGCACAGACACACACACACACACACACACAGTCTCTTCAAGCTGAAGAACAGCACAGCTGGGAATATTTTAGAGTCTCCCAGTGGGGTATTCCACCTGCTAAGCAGCAGCCTTCTGGGTCTCTGACCTTAAAAACACTAATTTCTAAAAATATCAACGTCTTGAGACAGCACTAGCAGAAATCTAGATTAAGCCTCTGAGCCTAGACTTTGACCCTCACGAACTTATGCCTGAGCCCTAAACTAGTTCATACAAGCAAACCACCACCAACAGTTCAGTAATCCTCAAAATCTTGTTGATCACTAGACCTGTCATAAAATTATCAATAAAGTGCAAAAAGCATAATCTCCTGTTTGCAAGTTTTAAAGATTTATTTTATTTTAATTATGTGTGCTTATGTGTATCTGTATGTGGGTATGTACCACATAAGTGAACACAGTACCCAAGGAGACCAGAAGAGGGCGTCAGATCCACTGAAGCTGGAGCTACAAGTGCTTAGAAGATAGCCAGTGTGGGTGCTGGAAACTAAACTCAGGGCCCCTGAAAGAAAAGTAGCCTTTTACTGCTGAGCCATCACTCCAGCACTCAAAAGTATATTATAAATCGCTTCTCACCTTCAACTCTAGTCAGCATTTCTGAAGAGCGGAGATTAAGCTAAAAGTGATGAAAGAGTCTTAGAAAGCATCCCTACAGTGCTTTTTTTTCCCCAAAGACTTAATCAAGATTAATTAAGTTTTAATTACATGTGAAGCACAGAGCTAGATGCTGTGATGGGTCCAAAACAAGTACAGTCACGGTCAACCTTGACAACATTTGCTCTACTATAAAGAAGATTTAGCTTGAGACCCAAGGTACAATCCAGATCAATTGTTTCTTGGATGGATCAAGCAAACCCAGATTCAACGAATCTAGTGATAACTCCTTCACAGTGTTTTCTTGGAGATAAAGTACCGTTACTTGTGGGCTGGGGAGATGGATCAGCTGGTAAAGTACTTGCTTTGTAAACATAAGAACCTGAATTTGAGCCCTAGAACTCACATGAAAATGGTATCTGTGGTGGTGTGTCCCTGTACTCCCAGCACTGGGGGAGATGGAGACAAGACAGGAGGATCCCTGAGACTCCACAGCCAGCCATGCTAGCCTAGTTGGTGAGCTCCAGGCTTAAAGGAGGTAGGTGTCTTTCATTAGGATGTCCTCTGGTTTCAACATACATGTACACATACTTGCACACATACCTTCACATATAGGCAAACATACACACACACACAACACACACACACACATACCTCATGTAAAAGCTATTAGTACAATGTTGGGACATGATACATACTATGTCAGTATCCAACAGTCACATGGTTAAATAGATGGGCTTACATTGGTAGCTTGCTATCTAGCTGGGAAACCCAGAAAAGCATAAATAAAACCATAATAAAGAGCCTTAAAATATGTCCTAGATTTATATTAAGTGCCTACTTATGACAGAAGAGAAGTGGTGTGAAATAGCATTACCTACAGTATGTCTGACCAAAATACCCATTGGAGAAGGAGGAAGCCTTGAACTGGGTATAAAAATGGGCAAAGAGCCAGCAGTGGTTCAGCATGACATCAAGCCTGATGACCTCAGCTGGATTCCCAGAACCCACAGGATGGAAAAGAGAGAACTGCTGGGTACCACCACAAATGGAACCATTAATGTTCTTGATACCTAGAGAAGTTGTTTCAAGCTGTGTTCTGTGCCTCTTATCTTAAGATAACACAAACTTATAATTTCCAACATTAGTCTTTGTATTCAGATCTCTCTAGGATTTTTAGAAAGAGTCCCATATGGGAAGATCGAGTCAGTGGGTAGCTATACTCAAAGTACTCTCCTGAAACATGTGTCTGTTCTTATACCAAAGTCCCTTGAATTCAACTAGGGAAAACATCTCTTTTTCTCTTCAGTACATCAAGTCAGATGATAGAACAACACATAACTGAGAGCCTGGATTCAAGGTGCCTCCAGAAAGTTTCTCTATTAGAGCATTTGGTGTAAGGGCTTGTCTCTATGTTCAAGCACAAGAAATTCATGGCAAGTGTGGTGTTTTGAATATGGTTGGCTCATGGGAGGTGACACCATTAGGAGGTGTGGCCTTATTGGAGGTGGTGTAGCCTTGTTAGAGGAAGTGAGTCAGTGTGAGAGTAGGGCTTGGAGGTCTCCTGGACTCATGCTCCCTCCAGTGTGGAAGAGAGCTTCCTCCTGGCTCCTTGCAGAAGAGAATGTCCTCCTGGCTGCCTTTGGATCAAGACTTAGGACTCTTGGCTCTTCCAGCACCAAGTCTGTCTGCATGATATCATACTTCCCACCATGATGACAGTGAACAGAACATCTGAAACTGTAAGTCAGCCCCAATTAAACGTTTGCCTTTATACAAGTTGTCTTGGTTGTGGCATCTAAAACACAATAAAACCCAAACTAAAGGCCTCTCAGGTTCTTACTTTTTTCTTTAGCAGTGAGAATTGAACCCAGGGACTTGTGCATACTAGGCAAGCTTTCTCCTACCTTTTACAATCACCAAGCTAGAGAATCTGTTTCCTCTAGAGAATACTTTCTTTGATGGTTAATCTCCTTTTCTTTTGTTTTTCAGACGGCTTTCACTATGCAGCCTTGACTAACCTGGAACTCTCTGTGTAGACCAGGCTGGTGTCAAACTCAGAAAGATCCACCTGCCATTGACTCCTGAGTGCTGTGTCTCCACCATGTGTATGCTGCATCACACCCAGCAGGATGGTTAATCACGATTGTCATCTTGATGGGATTTTGAATCATCACCACAGCAATACACCTCTGGGTATTTCCAGAGAGGTTTCACAAAAGAGAGAAAGCCCACTTGACTGTGGGTGGCACCACCCATGATCTGCTATAAAAAAGGAAAAAGTTGGCTTCTAACTGTTAGGGGTTGGTCTGGTGCTATGTATTCAAATGCTGAATACTGGCCCCCAAGATCTGATTGCCCCCAGATGAGCGAATTCCTACATACACTAGCCTTTGTTTTCCAAACCTTGCTCCCCAATTTAAAGCTATTGGTTAAATAAAAGTGGCTACACCCCCTTTACTGTGGAGAATAGGGGTAGCAGAGATAGGTGGGGTTTCAGTTACCAGGCTGGGGGGATTCAGGAGAAGTAGATGGTTAGGAGCAGGCTTTGAGGCTTTATACCCTGACCCCATCTCTGTTACCTTGACATTCTTGTTACCTTGACGACCCCACCATGATAGGCTTCATCCACCTGGGAATCTAATATATAAACCTTTCTTCTTTAAATTCCTTTAGTTGGTATATTTTATCACAGCAACAGGAAAGTTTCTAAGAGAGTAGCGAAAGATATTTCATTTGAAAAGATGAACTAACTTGCTGGAGGCTCCGTAGCAGGGGAAGATTAAGTGTAAATGTGAACTTATCCTCCACTGGCTCAAAACCCTGTTTTGAAAGTGTTCTAAATGTTGAGATGGATTAAGATACCTGGGGGATCATAAGTTACATTGTCAAATCCCTTTTCCACCTAGGTCTATAAAAGTTAGTGATTAGGTAGATACGAGGGGGAAAAAATAAATGAACACTGCACACAAAGGGAAAGGCAGAGAAGTGTGGAAGAAAATAATTTGATATCCGTGAGTGTTTTGATAAAAAGGCTGGTGAAATCTCATTATTTAACAGTATTATCTATCATTATGGATGCTTCACAGTCCTAAATTTTACATTTATTCGTGGCTTTAAAAAAACCCACACAGAGTCTTTTTGATATGAAAGTCATGCTGACAAACAAGATTGATTAGTTTGTAATTATCTATCATCACAGCATGATCACAAGCAAAATGAAATGTAGTTTCTGGGGCTGGAGAGATGGTTCAGTGGTTAGAGCATCCGCGTCTCGTTCAGAGGACCTGAGCTCAGCTACCAGGGCCTTCATGGAGTGGCTTACAAACACCTCTAACTCCAGCTTCAGGCCATTGATACCCTCTTCTGGACTCTGCAGGCACCTGCACTCATGTGTACATACTAATACATAGACATACAGAAAAACACATAATTGAGGATTGAAAATAGTATGTTTTATATTTAAAAAGCATTTTTTGTTGTTTCTTCCAGAAACGAACAAACAAAAAAATTGTAGTAGTTGTTAGAGGTAAGCAGCAAGTCCCAAACAAATCACACCATGCAGCATGCCTCACATGAGAGGATTAAGAGGGAGAAACAGGCAGCCTCTGGGAGAGAGGGGAGAGAAGAGAGGGAGTAGGGAGGACACGGCTTTTATCAGGCTGTAAGGCAGGCACAAAAGGACATGCGACAGGGGCCATGGCGCATGTGCAAAGGAACAGACACAGGAACAAAGCTGTCCCTTCTTGGGCCACTAGAAATAGCATGTCTCCTGTCTCATCATCAGGTCCCTTGATAGCTGGCTGTAAAGATGCCTGATTGTGGTGAAGTCACTTTTAGCTGTCCATGGATATGCCTGATTGCCAACAGTAGTAGTGATGGTGGTGGCAGTGGCGGTGGCAGTAGTATGGAGAGCTCACTCCTGAGACCCAAAGGTCTTCTGGTTTAACACAGGCTCCAGTGAAAACCTGTGTAGCAATGTGATGGTATAGGTGAGTTGAGTCAAAGTTACTTTTGCTATTGTTGTGATAAAATAGCCCGGCAAAAGCAACTCAGGGTTTAGTAGCTCACAGTTCCACCACGCCAGGAAGTCAAGGCAGCTGGTCATATTGCATCCACAATCAACAATCAGAGCACGCTGAACGTTGTGATCAGCTCCATTCTTCCTTTTACACAGGATTGCAGCCCAAGGAATGGTACCACCCAGAGTGGGCGGATCTTCCCGTATCAATTAAGTAAATCATGATAATTCTCTACAAGCATGAACAAAAGCTAACCTAGATGATCCCTCACAGTTGTGCCCACAGGCTTTGCTTCTAGGTGATTCTGGGTCCTGCCAAATTGACAGTTAATACTAGTCGCCATAGTGGGTTACATCACATAGCTCCTTGCAGTGCTGACTGCTCAGTGCAGACAATTAGCAAGGATGAAGGTAAGTGTGGCTCCAAGGCCCATGTCTTCCCCCAGGGTGCTGTAGCAAGTGAGTCAACGGGATCCAGGGTCCAGCAGTAAGTGCAGGGGGTTGGACGAGGCTTCTCCAAGGATTTTGGTGTTACAGCCCTCTAAAGCAATGCTCAATGAAACTGTTTGTGACCATGCACTTTATTGGGGGGTGAATCAAGGGCTATATATATGAAACTTGGAGAGTGGGAAGGGGTTCTTAGGCTGAAGTTTCATTGGCTGAGGCTTGGGGTTCTGGGAATATCTCATTTGCATGGAGAGGGATTCCAGGAGTACCCTAATGCTTACTGAGCAAGTTCTCATCTGGAGAGAGAAATTTGAACCTATAATTCCGCCAAGAGAAGCATTCCTTAGGTGAAAGATTAGGAGTCGGGCTCCCCAAATCAGGCAGAGAAGAGGAAGCCCTATTAAGAAAATATCCTCCTTCACTCCTTTGGGGCTCCAAGCAAGCAGGTCAGGGGTTGGGGGTTGGGGGGAGGATTAGCGAGCAGGAGCCGGAGCGACTGGAGCAAGAGGGAAAGGGGAAGAAAAATGAGAAAAAGAAAGAAAGAAAAGGAAAGAAAAGAAAGAAAGAAAGAAAGAAAGAAAGAAAGAAAGAAAGAAAGAAAGAAAGAAA
>NW_021604614.1:4039873-4046878 GCF_004785775.1 Grammomys surdaster
AAAGAAAGAAAGAAAGAAAGAAAGAAAGAAAGAAAGAAAGAAAGAAAAAATGTCTTTCTTTCTGCGCAGAGCTAAGAGAAGCTCTCTAGACATGGATTCCAGAATGAGTTTCCAATTGCATTAGTTTCTGCACATGTTGCTATGATTTGTATTAACCTGGCAAAAGCAACTTAAGGAAGGGTTTACTTTGACACACAGTTAAAGGTTATAGTCCATCATGGACGTAGATGGGAAGGCATGGTGGCAAGAGCGTGAGTATCTAGTCAGGAAGAGAGAGAAATGGATGCTGGTGCTCTGTCACTTTCTCCTTTGCATTCAATCCAGGACTCCAGCTAAAGGGATGGATGGTACCACCCACCATTAAGGTGGGTCTTTCCGGCCTAAACCTAGGCTAAAGAGTCTGTTCTGCCTGAGTGTAACTCTTCCTGTTGCTGTGTAGCACAATGATACCAGACGCTTCTCTATCCCACCACCAATGGAATGCCTCATGCTCCTGACACCACGCCTTCTGCAGCATGATGTGCTGTTCCCTGGAAGTGCGAGCCCAAATAAACTCTCCCTTATGTTACTTTTGTCAAGTGTTTCTGAACTAATACAGTACTGAGTGGTCGCATCAGAAGACTAGAGGATACCAGGACCTCAAATAAAACAAGAGAGCTCCCTTCTCCCATCTGACAAGCTACACATGCCTCAGAACCAAGAAAAAGGAGGAATGTAAATAGTAAGCTGGAATACTCAGGATAAAATCAGGCACCGAACACCGAGTCCTCAAGGTGAGAGCTGAATTCACAGAATGGAGCCAGAGGAGACAGACAATATCTTCCTGAGTCCCAGGCAATCAAAAAACGGAAGGAAAGAATGGTCTTTGTGATTTAAAAAGAAAAAAAAAATCCAGGGCTCTGTGCTCAGTGAAAGGAAGAGAATAAAGAGTCCTTACAAGTCCCTCTGCCCTCCAGGCAGACTTGGGTTCTCAAATAATGCAGGCAGATATTGGCTTAGAAAATTAGATATTGCAGAGAAGTTCGACAGGACTGGAAATGCCAGGCCTTCTTTCATTGAGTCCTAAATAAACAAAGGTTCTGGCTCAGAAATCGACCTCCCATTCATTTGCAAATCTAATGTATGCAAAACCACCAGTGGCCAGGGGTAGATTCTGTTACCTGACCCTCAGCCACTTTCAACCAAGATGACAACAGTCTTTGGGCTGTGCTACCTTGAACTGAATTGAACCCACATTGGGAGTCAGAAGTGTGCCACTGAGAAGTCTCTTAGTGCCAAGTCCTGGGTTAAATTCCCAAGCCAAATAAAAGGCAGCTAGACCTAGTTTAGCTGTCTTTCAGAGCAGAGCGGACCACTGAGTAGGAGGGACCTGTACCAGTAGACTCTAAATTTGTGTGGATAACCTTGTATGCCTTATACAAATGGCAAGGTCTCCGACTTACTCCCATTTTAAAAAGGTATACAGGGCTCAGCAGTTAAGAGCACTTGCTGCTCACCCACAGGGCCTAAGTTGGGTTCCTAGCACCTGATTCAGGCAGTTTACAATTGTCCGTCACTCCTGTTCCAGTGGATCTGATGCCTTCTGGCCTCCTTGGAAACTCACATTCATTCTGAATGCACTCTCTCACACACATATAAAGTGATTTTTTTTTTTTTTTTTTTAAGGAGGAGTTGAAGGGGTCAGGAGCTCTTGTTGGTCTCGTGCAGAGGAGGCAGGTTCAGCTCCCAGCACCCACATGGTAGCTAATAACCGTCTGGAACTTCCACTGCAGAGGGTCTAATGCCTCCTCTGGTTTCCAAGGGCACTGCACGCACATCGTACATAGACACATAGACATACATGAAGACAAAACATCCACACACATAAAATTAAAATATTGTCTTAAATTTAAAAATAAATAATAAGGTGTACAACACGTTTGCCACAATGTCATACAGACAATGGGGAGATTGCTAAAGAGACACTTAAAACAGTATCAGAGGCCTTAGTACAATTCTACAATGGTAATAAGAATTCTACTAAAAATTGTATAATTATACAATTCTTAGTATAACCCTTGAGTTGAATACATTGCAGACTTGACATATTTGATAGAATGTTACACAAGAATTTATACCATTTCATTTTATCCTGAGCCATGAGTTCAGGATCCCCTGCCTAGGGGTTAACACTGCCCACAGTGGCCTGATCATCCCACATCAATAAACTTAACTGACACACTCCCCCACAGATTAGCCCACAAGCTACTACAATGTAGATAATCCCTCATAAAGACTGGCTTCCCAGATGTCTCTAGTTGTGTCAACTTATCAGTTAATCTATAACAGTTAAAATTATAACAGACTGAAAGATGGATGGATGGATAGATGAATGGATGAACAGACAGAGGACAGATGGATGATGGGTAGGTAGTTGGATGGATGGATGGATGGATGGATGGATGGATGGACAGATGGACAGAGGAATGAATGAACAGATGGACAGATGGCTGGACAGACAGACAGGTGAAGCAAAATCAAGAAGTTATCAGAGAAAAATATAGAGCCAAACAAGGTTGTACCTTAGCTCTTCTCTTATCTATGAGCCTGGCTTCAACTCACGAAATTCTACAAAAGTGCAAAATGCCTTCAGAGTACAGCACACATTGAGAACATTCTCCCTGGCATTCTCTTCTCATATCTAATTCTGGTCATTCATGATTCTGAGTGACCCTTGCCAACTGTCACCCAGGTTCTAGTTTCCTTGTGACATTTGGCTCCGTTGTCAGCTACTCTTAGTAAACATTCTAGTTCATTGACCTCAGTCTGCTATGACTTGGCCCGGGCAGGCTCTTCTCCAGGTTCCTAAGTATGAGAATCAATCTTCTGGGGTCTGACTAGCCCCAGCTGTTGCCTGATTGCCACTCAGTGTTTTCCCCCAAAGCCCCTGCCACCAACAGTTGTCAGAACAGCTCGCAAGTTCAGTGTTCATTATTTGCCGTTTTTAATAGAGATGCAAACACAGATTATAAAAAGCACTCATAAAAATAGAATATGTTTGCTTATAGAATAAAGTAGCATCCAGGGAGGAGCATGTGGCAGCCTGCAAAATGCCTGTTTGTAAAACTACGGGATGGGGAAGATGACTTAGTGAATAAAGTATTTGTTGCACAAGTGTGAGGACCAGAGTTCAGATTCCCCAGGACCCCTCAAACTGGAGAACAGTAAGAGTATAACTATGGTGAGAAAGGAGAATCCCCAGACACTCCTGGGCTAGCTAGCCTGAAGATGTACCTGCAAAGAAGAGGCCCTATATCAAAGGAGAATCCCCAGACACTCCTGGGCTAGCTAGCCTGAAGATGTACCTGCAAAGAAGGGGCCCTATATCAAACAAGGTGGAAGGCAGAGACCATCCTAAGGTTGTCCTCTGACCTCCATGTTGTTGCATTCACTGCATGTGTACGTTCGAGTGTGTGCATGCCAACACACACACACACACACACACACACACAATCTATTAAGTCATACCTTCTACGAATCACATTTTCTAACGAGAGCAGGACAGGCTCAGCAAATCAGGCTGCCAGGAGCCTGAGTGCCTGCACCCTTGCAGTGTGAATGAAGTGGCCATTTCTACCTGTCACCGATTTCCTTTCTTGGTGAGCAACAGCTCTATTCATGGGGGAGACCTTGATGGACACAGAGTTTCTCTGTCTACAATGAGGTACGCTCAGGAAAGCTTGCAGAGTGTGACAGGGGCACCGTGCCCACTGGCCACCGCCTGAGCGGGTCACTGAATCTGACTATCCTGCTAACTCCAGCCAAAATGTCTAGCTCTGTTATTTTTTTTCCCTTTTACCCTCTCCCTAAAGAATGCTGTGATTACTATACACCAAACCGCTCAAGGATAATTCGTACTGTCAGGCAGCCCTTATGTTTGCCCATTATCCGGCAGTTTGGGGCTCACTTCATATTCCAGAGTGGCGTGATATAATGTAACACGATTTGAGATACTGTAAAGCAATAACCAGTGTAACACAGTTTGACATCTTGAATCTCAGAGGAGTCTGGCCTACACTGGCTACGCCGAATTTCCACTTCCCTACTACCTGCGCCTTTGATATTATATTTGACTTTTGGAAGCATTGTCTATTTTTAAATGAAATTACAAGAGTGAAGTATTGGCCAGAAAATTTCTCATGCTCGAGGAGGACAGGGGTGACGTGTCAGTCTTCAAACTGCAGGCTTCCAGAAGGACCTGAGGGCTTCGGCATGGGACATGGTAGAAACACTGAAAAGTCAGTCCCATGGTTAAACACTATTGGCTCCACCTTTGCACACCTAGTGAATGATCGAGTCATAGCTACCTATTGCACGAGTACTACGTATAAGACTCTAAGGAGAGAGAGACGATGTGCTCAATGGTCCCCTCCTGCCGGCTTAAGGAGCATCATGGAAGAGGAGGCAGAAAGAGGCAGATGTTGGGGAAGGGGTACTGTGGCGTGCTGTCTTCTGGACATGACATGGCTACTGAACACGTGAACTCACAGCGGCTGTGGTGCTATGGCTAGCCACGTAAGGTCAGAACCACATGACCAGCCAATATCCCAGCAGATGCACCAACTGGACTCAGTGGGTTACAAAGAGGGAAGGGTAAAGGAGAGATCGTGAACGGGAAGGGGGCTGTGTTGGGGGTGCCTGAGAGAGTGGGAGTGTGCAAACGATCAAGGGACACAGTTCACATGTATGAAACTAACAAGGAATTAATAAAAGATACTCTAATTAACAAAAGGAAATAGGGGATGCCTTCTCAGAGGAGAAGGGGAGAGGGATGGGAAGAAAGAAAGCTGTGAGAGGGGGGATTGAGAGGAGGGGGTGATATTGGAATGTCAAATGAATGAATAAATATTTTTTTAAAAATAGAAGGTAAAAGAAATAGAGGATGGACAGATAACTCAGTGACCAGGAGCACTTACTGCTCTTGTAGAGGACACATGTCAGGCAGTTCACAACTGTTGTCAATCCAGATCCAGGGAATCCGCACCCACTTCTGCCCCCCCACCCACACACACACGAGAGGGGGCTGGAAAGAGAGAATTTAAAATATAAAATTAAATAAATCTAAAAAAATAAAGAAAAACAACTGAGATGTGGATTAGAATCAGGAAGGCTGCAATGGAACCTGTCAATCAAATATAAATACGATTCAAAGCTTGAAAAATTTTCTAGATCAAGCACCAAGTTCCATATCCCCACCTGATTTTTTCCTTTATAGGAGTCAAAAGAATAGGGGTGGGGCCAAGTAGAGAGTAGATGCCTTAGGAGAGTAGCTGGCTTAGGGAAGTAGCTGGCTTAGGAGAGTAGCAGGCTTAGTATCTCAAAGTTTGGAAAAAGCAAGAAAATCTGCAGTCTCAGTCCCAAGGTTCAGATTTAGTGCAGAGCCTCTTCCAATGGAAAGATAAATCCCCCCAAACAAAATAATCCATGCCCCACTTCCTCCAGCTCAACCTATCTTTTCTTTTGTAGCAAACATTTGAGAGAAGTTTTGCTGGTTCCCAGATAGGTCCCTTATTTCCGGCATTATCTCTGAGATATGTCAAAGATGCTGAAGACTATCTTCCCCTCTTCATACCACAGGAATCATATCACTCTCAATTGTATTCACACACTGATGCCAATCTTTGTCTTATTGGCTCTATAGACTAGAAGCCTCTTCACTTTTTATTTCTGAAACCTCTTAATTCATTTCCATACCTGTTATAAATGTCACCTCCTGGATTCAGTAGAAGTTGAGTATTTAATCTATTCTCTCTCTCTCTCTCTCTCTCTCTCTCTCTCTCTCTCTCTCTGTATACACATATGTGTGTATGTGTGTGTATGTATGTGTGTACATTTCATACATATGTGTGTAGAGGTCATAGGACAACCTCAGTATTGGTCCTTCACTTTCGATCTGTTTGACACAGGATCTCTTATTTTCTGGCCCATGAGCAGCTAAAGGCTCTCCTGTCTCAACCTCCCATCTTGCCACATGGATTACAGATGACCTGACACAGCATATATAGGTTTATATAGGTTCTGAGAATCCAAACTCTCTACTCACTGAGCCACCTCCCAAGTCCAAGCTAAGTATTCTCTATAAACCTTAAAACAGTGATGGTACTTTTTATATTTCTAACACATTAGCAGCCTCACTATACACACTGAACACTAAATACAGCTTGTGGGTTGGGTATTTGTACATACCGTATGGAACAAGTGAGATCATCTCTCAGTATCAGTGGGGTATTGATTCCAATCCCCCTGAGGATATCAGAATCAAAGCATGTTTACGTTTCAGATGTATTTGTATATAACCTGTATTCATGCCCTGTACACATTTGGCAACCTCTACATTGCCTGTAGCATGTAATAAAATGTAAATATCTATTGTTATCATAATACCAAGAATAAGTATCCACATACTCAGTAGAGATGCAACTGCAATTTTTCTGAATATTTTCATCTTTCTGTATGTTGAATCTGAGGTGCAGAATTCATAAACATAAATGATAAATTGTTTCTGTTGTCACTGAGAAAGAAACGGAACTTAATTACATGGATTTTTACTTTACCCAGTGTCACAGAGTTGGCAAATAGAAGAATTGCTGATATAACTCAAATTAAGACTGACAACAAAGTCTGTTTTTATTTAAACACGATTTGCTCTGGACCTGGTGACACAGAACTGCTATCCCAGCTATTCAGGAGGCTGAGGCCAGAGGATCAAATGTTCAAAGCCAGCCCGGGAGATTTAATGAAACTCAATCTCAAAATAAAAGGTTGGTATATAGAGCTCAGTGAAAAAGCAGTTGCCTAGAAAAATCCCTTGCACACCCCCCAACACACACACACACACACACACACACACACACACACACACACACATAAACGCACACAGTGAAGGAGGAATGGGAGTGCAACTCAATACAAAAGCACTTGCCTAGAATCCCCCAGTGAGGGGCTGGGGGCGTGGCTCAGTGGTAG
>NW_021604614.1:4051878-4055282 GCF_004785775.1 Grammomys surdaster
ACTGAGCCACGCCCCCAGCCCCTCACTGGGGGATTCTAGGCAGGGGCTCTACCACTGAGCCACGCCCTAGCCCCTCACTGGGGGATTCTAGGCAGGGCTCTACCACTGAGCCACGCCTCCAGCCCCTCACTGGGAGATTCCAGGCAGGGGCTCTACAGTTGAACCTTGCCTCTACTGTTGAATCATACCCCAAATTCCTCTCTACCTCCTCAAGCTAGAGAGAAAAGAGCTCAATTTACGAAACCACAGAAGAGACATTGCAGTCAGAGGAGCTAAGGACCAAGCTGCAGCAGTGCAGGGAAGAGAGTTAATGTTTCTTAGACTTTCACAAAGGGATGCCCTAAGGCCAAATAACTTTTGCCTCGGGAGTACCATCTTGCTTGGTTTCAACCTACTGCTTGGTTTCAGATGCACAGAACCTGCAAATAGAAAAATAGAAAATAGAAAATTTAGGGGTGTCTTCAAAGGCAGAAAATGCTTTCTCAGATTGCAGTAAACCTATTTCAGGAGTTAGGATACCAGACTTAGTTACACAAAACTGTCATTGAGTCAATGTGTGGCTTTCAGGGTCTTTTTTTTTTCTTTTTCACAAGTTTAAAGAGTGAAATCCACTGGCCACAGAGACTGAGTTTTGGAACATATGTTATTACAGGGCTCTTTGGAAAAGAAAACAAATCTGCACTCCTTCTGTACAGAATGAGGGGGGGTCCAAGGAAATGAGGTACCACCGAGGGTCATGGTCTTGGAGTTAGCAGAGCTTTACCACACAGAGGCAAGGACAGGGTGCTGAGCTGTTTAATCCAGTTCCTATTTACAAGGTATCCAGATGCCTCTTGGCTTCAGAAATGTCCCCACATATGGTTTCTGGAAAAGGATGTCTCATTGAGGAGAAAGGAAAACAGGAAAAAACAGACTCTTCCCCCACTCCACCTGTGTTGATCAGTTTCATGTCAGCTTGACACAAGGCAAGTCTTTCGAGAGGAGGAGCTCACAGCTGAGGGCCTACGGGCAAGTGTAGGGGAGAATTGTCTTGATCGATGATGGACATAGAGGGGACCCAGATCACCAACGGATACCAGTGCCACCAACAGACAGGTAGTCCTGAGTCGTATAAGAAAGTAGGCTAAGCAAGCCGTGAAGAGGAAGCCAGTAAACATGGTCCCTGTTTCAGTTCCAGGTTTCTGTCTTGAGTTGCTGACCTGACTTTCCTAAGTTGCTTTTGGTCACAGTATTTTATCACAGCAATTAAGACACCACCCTACACTTTGCTAGTGTACCTCTCCTCTGGCCAGATCAGAACCAAGGACATTTTCCGATTCTGGCCAAGGACAAGAATTAGAACTGTTCACTCTGGGGGCCTCTGCCCCTAAATCTACCTAATCCGCTTCTGTCTCCTGCTCTTTCCATCATTAACAGGGAACATAGATTCCAACCGTCCCTCATTCAGGTCAAGCAGACAAAGGCCACAGGTCCATAGTCATTCCACAGCCAACATCCTGATCATGAATGAAAGCAAAACTCAGGGCCTGGATCTTTCTACACTACGTAGATGCCCTATGGACCTTTCTACACTGTGTGGATGCCCTATGGACCTTTCTACACTATGTAGATGCCCTATGGGACCTTCTACACTATGTGGATGCCCTATGGACATGTCTACACTATGTGAATGCCCTATGGACATTTCTACAGTATGCCACACTGGTCTTAAACTCCTGTCTCCTGCTGGTTGAAGATCACTCTGAGTTTCAACTCCTTCCTTAGTCCAGTTCAGTTTCCTTCTTCGTCCCTTAAGGGATCCCTAATAAACACGTTGTAAACCCAACTTTGTCTCAGTGTGTGCTTCTCCAGATCTAAGCTGACTGTACCATAGGCTCTTGACTGTAAATCTGTGTTTCTTTCTTTCTTTTTTTCTCTAAGAATCATAGGCAAGCTTTTTGAAAGCCTGGAGAACAGGCCCTCGACACATCTTTGCCCGAGGCGAAGCAGGGCAGCAGATCACAAGGTTTCTATTAGACCAAAATCTCTCCAAGGTAAGCGCTGTGTGCAGGCGTCTAAGCCCCTGAGTTGCTGCAATTTATATTTAATGTGCAAACACCCTGAGCAGGCCTGCCTGTAGAAGCCGGATCAAAACATTTATCTTGGATAGAAAAAAGAAAATATTAGCTCGTGATATACTGATGTTCAAGAAGAGAAGAAGAAAGGCGAGAAAGGAAAATACCCAAGCACTCACACGTGCACGCTCATGTGAGCACACACACACACACACAGACACACAGACACACACGGGGGACTGAGGGAGGGAGCGAGAGCTGGGAAGACAGCTTGGGCAGCTTGGTCAATAAAGCTCTTACTATTCATCCAAGAGGATATGAGGAGTCAACAGAATTCACATGACAAAAGCCTTGGGTGGTGCATGATTACAACCCCACAACACCTGCACACACATGCACAAATCTATGTTCACATATAGGTATACACACACCAAAAAAAAAAAAAAAAAGTAAAAGAAAGTAAAAAAAAAAAATCTGATGCTACCAACTACACACAGAGATTTTCTTAGAGAGGCAGGAAGGCGGTTGGCCACTGTAATACATTGTTATGCGTGGCTGCCAGACCACTTGTAGAGCAGCCACAGATCATGTCTGACATTGCCTCCGCTGACCTTTTCAATACTGCCCAAGCACTGTGGAACTGGTGTTTCTAGAGGAATTCAAATCAAATGTAGTCAGGCAGAAAGGATTTGGCTGTGGGCACAGCCCAGTCAGTTGCACTGTGGTGCACCCTATCATTCTCATGTAAATTGCAATTCTCTATAAGCATGGGCAGCCTTCTGGCCAGGTGCAAGATGCTTTCTTCGAAATGGCAGGGAAGGCCAGGAGGTCATAGTCATCTGCCTGCAAAGAGTGTGGCTCCTCCAATGACAAGACCAGCTCAGATCCTATCCCCAGAGAGGAAGTTGTAAGGCCTCACTTGAAAACATACAACGGAATTTTGACATTCAAAGAGAACAAGGACACCAAGCCCAATCACAGCACACTTATTTAAACTCAGCATCCCAGAAGACAAGACAGAGGGATCACAAGCTCCAATCCAGCTTGCGAAGATAGCAAGACTCTGTCTCAAAAACAAAGGCTGGGGATGCAGTGAGAAGGCTAGGCTGATACTTCCCAATACTTGGGAAGCTGAGGCAGGGGAAATACCACGAGTTTTGAGGCAAACTTGTACTAAATAAAGTATGTTGGGCAGCCTGGGTTACTGTGCAAAACATTGTCTCCAAGAGAAGAAGGAGAAGAGAAGGAGGAGAAAGAGGAGGAAGAGGAGGAGGAGAAGGAAGAAGGGAGGAGGAGGAGGAGGAGGAGGAGGAGGAGGAGGAGGAAGAGGAGGAGGAGGAGGAGGGGAGG
>NW_021604614.1:4055382-4060794 GCF_004785775.1 Grammomys surdaster
GGAAGGAAGGAAGGAAGGAAGGAAGGAAGACTACTTTTAGTTGACTTGAATTTTGAGTTTTCAGGGTCACACAGCTGGACTATGCACTGTCCCCCACTGGTTTCGATGTAGACATTGCTCAGGTCCCTTTGCAGGGACCTTTAGGGCCTTAACCTTAAAGTTAGAGTCTACCAAGTCTGCATCTAGACATGGGGATCATTTGAGAAATGTTTTGCCCAAAACTAACACATATTTAACTTGACCTAGCTTTGCCCCAGCTCTCTTTCCCTACTTCTAGGATCAAAGGTACTGTCACAGGGTTTTATTACTGTGAAGAGACACCATGACCAACACAACCCTTATAAAACAAAACATTTAATTGGGGCAAGCTTACAGTTTCAGGGCTTTACTCCATTATCATCATGGCAGGAAGCCAGCACTGTTCTAGAGACTCTGGAGCTAAGAGTTCTACAACTTCATACACAGGAGACAGCAAAGCCTGTCTACACAGCAATACACTTCCTCCAACAAGGCTACACCTACCACCTACTCCAATAAGACCACACCCCTAATAGTGCCACTCCCTATGGCCAAGCATTGAAACACATGAATCTATAAGGGCCAATCCTGTTTAAACAACCACAGGTACCTACTTCCCAGACACTGTGAACATCTGTCTATGAAAGGAAGGGAGCAAGGTGGTACCCAAGCCTCTGAATGATCTGTCCCTATTCTTAGAAAAGACACAAATGGTCATTATTAGCCTTTTATGAGCCTATCTGTTTCTTACCTTCATTATTTCTCTTATTGTTTTGTTGAGTCTAACGAAACCTACACTAACCTTGAATTCACTGTGCAGCCCAGGCTGGCCTAGAACTCCTGATCATCCTACCTCAGTCTCCTGAGTGCTGAGATTACAAACTTACACTACCATGAAAAGGTTTTTTTTCCCTCATTGTTTTTATCCTTTATGGAAAAGGAGCTGAATTTTAAGTCAATCTTCCTCTTTCTCCTCCTTCTCCTCCTCTTCAACCTCCTCCTCCTTCTCCCCCTCTTCAACCTCTTCCTTCTCCTCCTTCTCCTCCTCCTCCTTGTCTCCTCCTCCTCCTCTTCTTCCACCTCCTCCACCACCACCACCTTTTCTTCACCTTTATTTCTCCCCCAAATCTATGCCTCTGACATTGATTTTCCTGGGGGAAAAGCTTCCAGACCTGGATCCAAAAATAACTTCTTTGGGGTTTCTTTTTTATATAATTTCCCCCAAGTAGAGCATCGACATTCCCTGCCCTCACAAATTGCTTGGCAGAGCCACTCAGAGGGAATCTGCCTTAGAAGGCAGAGCATGGAGCAAACTAGAGCTGGAGGTGGTGACACTGTGGATTATATAACTCTTCCTTCCTGCTGCTAAGAGCCCAGGCAGGAGGACCAGGGATGCCAACTTGGCATCGACACTGTGGGCCCTGTGCCTGCCGGGGAAGGACTCCAGAGGACCATCTGGGCAGACTCTGCAATCATGGCCTCCTCCCAGAGCCTTCTCTGTTTCCAGTCACTCCTTCCCTTGCTGAAATTTCAAGAGCTCTCAAGCCAGGGTTCCCTAGGCTCACTGGAATGGTTTGTGCTAGTGGTGGGACATGGCTCAGTCAGTAAAGCTCTTGAGGCATAAGCATGAAGAACCGAGTTGGACCGCAAGACTCAAGGCAGAGTCATGTGTGGTGGTGTGCACTTAAAATCCCAGCACAGGGAGTCAGAGACAGGAGGACCACTGACCAGTTGGAACTCACTGACTACCCTGTATAGGCAGATCAGCAAGTACAACTCTGAATTCCACATGTAAACACACTGCACACACAAACAACATACATGCCCACACAGAGTGGGGGTCTTGGGGTATTTGACCTTCAGAATCAGAAAGTGTAGGGCAAGGACTAGCAGTATGAAACTGACAAGCTTTCCAGAAGATTCTAGAACACGTCAAGAATCACGTTTGTGAGAACCATTGCACAAATGGAAACCCTTGTCTATGCCTCTAGCTATACATGTGCCTAGACTGGGTCTTGTTCCACATGGAACATTCTTGATTGTGCAGTTAACCCACATCTAAAGAGAAAGTTGCCAGTAGCTGGAAGTGGTCAGAGGCGCCTATAAGAACAGATCAGAGAAAAAAGCATGGATTCCTACCAGGCATACTAGGACAAGGTCTCATCCCAGCAGAAAGCATGAAAGCAGCACCTCTCAATGGGACAGAGCATGGGGAAGCCAGAATGGCAGCTACTCATGCCAGTAATAATTCAGGCATCATCTACAGCTGGCTTGAGTATCCTGCTTCAATCAGGACTCTCTCAGGACCTGGTAGTGAGACTCAAGCTTGATTCTCTTGGTATAATGGTTAATATTGAGTCTGAACTAGACAAGATCTAAAATCACCCAGGAGAAACCCCTCTGGGCATGCTTGTGAGAGCCTTTGTAGAATGAATTAACTGAGATGTGGAGTCCCATCCTGAATGTGAGATGGATGGACTGGGGTCCTGGAACTAATGAAAAGGAGGGCTGAGCACCGGCACTCAGCCCTCTCTGCTTCCTGACTGCAGACACAATACAACCAACTGTCTCAAAGCTGCCATGCCTTCCCTACCATGGGGAAGTGTAGCCCAAGACCGTGAGCCAAAGTTGCTTCTATCAGGAGTCTCATCTCAGTAACGAGGAAGTGGCTAACACATCCAGTTTGACAGAAAGCACCATGTTCTGCCAAGGGAAAGGGTTAGGAGGAAAGAGTGGATGGATCTCATCTAATCTTGCAGGTTTATAAACCCAAGGACCTTCATCCCGGTAAGTGAGGGATCCTTAGAGCTCACCGAGGCAAATACAACTGAGCAACTGAAACAGAAAATCCTGAAAGTGAAAAAGATCCCTAAGACATCACAAAAAAGCTCCAAGAAAACAATGTTAATTAATGAAAAATACGTGGGATGCAATTCTCTGAAAATAGACACAGCTCTAAAAGTCAAGTGAAGGAGGAGGCTGTGAAGCTCTGCTCCAGGGAGGGGAGTTATTCCTGTCAGATTCCTAGTTTTCTCTCCACCTAGATTCCTTGGGATTCCATGCTTGTTATAATCAACAGAAGCCACTTCCAGGGGACTGGGAGGAAGTGACTCAATGGGGAAAGTATTTGCTGAGCAAGTGAGGGCCGGAGTCTGAGTCACAGCAGTTAAAAAAAAAGGCCAGGTGTGATGATGTGTAGCCCAGAGCTGAGGAGGCAGAGATAGAAGATCCCTGGGCTTCCTATCGGCCCTAACTACTTGGAAAGGTCCAGGTAAGTGAAAGACCCTGTCCCAAGAAAAGTAGATGACTTCTAACAAAGAACACTTAAGATCATCCTCTGGCCTACACAACACACACACACACACACACACACACACACACACACGAAAGCACGAATGCGTGTACAGTCGTCTCCAAGATTACCTTTTTTAACATACAGGAAAGATACAGCACAGGACATAGCATACTGGAATCCAGTTCAATAAAAGCAATTCCAGGCCTTAGAGTTGGGGACCAGGTGGGAGGCAAATATAGTAAGTGATGAGCCTTCCCTTTTCCCTGCCCTTTAGTAGGGTATGCGGGACCCATGTGTTGGTATGTGGTCCTCCCTTCTTCCCTGGGGCTGTTGACTACCAGCCCACAAGGATAAAGGGAACAGAGTTGAAGGGTTTGAACATCCCTTGAGCATGACAGAAATGACAGACTTATCTCTGGGATCAGCTCCAGAGAGGCAGCTCAGTTTTAATCAGGGTGAATCGAGGGCTGTTTAGTTTGGGGAAGGAAGTAGGATTTCTAGGGTGGGTATCACTAGCTACAGCTTGGGGTACTGGATAATGCCTCTTTGCATGGAGAGGCATCCTAAGAATTCCAGGTGCTTGTTGGGCAGGTTCTTATCAGGAGAAAGGAAGTTGAACCTGTAAACTCACCAAGGCTACGTGACATTCTGCAGGTAGAGGGTGTGGGGGTTTTGGGCTCCTCAGACAAGGTCAGAGAAGGAGAAGCCTTGCTGGTAAAGGGAGTCCCCCATTTTGTGCCAAGCTCAGAGAGCTGTCCAGATAACGGCAGACTGCAACCTTAATTAGCAGGGTTTTCCCACATTTGGTACACACCTACAATCTCCATATCTCTGAAGTGAAAGTAGGAAGACTACAAGTTCATAAGAACCTACCTTAGGGCTGGGGAGATGACAGAAAGGGTAAAGGGTTTGCCACCGAAGTGTAAAGACCAGAGTGTGTATCCCTAGAACTCAAGTCAATGCCAAGTGCAGCAAGGAAGTTGCCTGTAATTCTAACCACAGAAGAAAGAAAGGGGGGAGTCCCCAGAGCAAGCTGGCTAGCAAGAGTACCCATGAGCTCTGGACTTCAATGAGAGGCCCTACCTCAGCGAATGAAGTAAAAGAGTGATGGAGGATGTTTCTTGACATCAACCTTGGGCACGTGCACACACACACACATGCATGCACACACAAACATACATGTACACACATGAATGCACACACACACACCACATCTTTCACCATTTGATTTCAGAGCTAATATCACCATATATTTATCTTTATAAGCCCCCAAATATCTTACTATTTTGGTTTAACCAGTCAATTACCCTTGAAGAAGATTCAAGCAGTAAGATAAATTCTCTCCAGGCATAAAAGAACAGACATAGGGCCTGTTCTAAAGAAATCAAGTGAGACAGAGTGACACAGTACAAAACATAACTCAATCGAATCTTGGTTCAAAGGAGGAAAAGCCATGAAAGTCACTTGAGAGCATCTGGATAGCTCTTGGATGCAGGATGATAGCAGAAAATTAGTGTAGATGCTACAAGTGTAGCCATAATAGTGTCACGTGTAGGGAATTGATCTTAGTACTAGAATATAGATTGAAATCATTTAGGGTAGAATGTCATAATTATTTTTACAACTTATAAAAGGTCATGAAAACACACATGCATGTAACATTATCTGATTATAAGTTTTAATAATAAGAGTGAGGGCAATATATAACCATCTTAATTGCAAGACAGTAACAACACAGACAAAAAGATGGCTCAGTGGGTAGGAGCGCTTACTGTTCTATCAGAGAACCAGAGTTGCAATTCCAGCACTTGTATTGAGAAGCTCACAAGTACCTGTAACTCCAGGTCCAAGGAATCTGACACCCCTTTTTTACTTTTGTGGGAACCCATGTATATCTACACGTGTGTGTAGATGTACACACACACACACACACATTTAAACAGGAGGTAGGGTGCTGAAGAGATGGCTCTATGGTTAAGAGGACTTGCTGTTTTGCAGAAGACTGGAGTTTGGTTCCAACCATCTATACTGGGCTACTCACAGGAGAAAAAGAAAGGGGAGAGGGGAAGGGAAGGAGGAAGGGAAGGAGGGAGGGGGGG
>NW_021604614.1:4060894-4105818 GCF_004785775.1 Grammomys surdaster
GAGAGAGATTCATTGCAGATGACCTATTAGAGCTTATAATTCTAGCACTTTGGATGCAAAATCAAGGGGATCAGGAGTCCAAGGTCATCTTATGTTTTCAGCTACAGAAATCAGTAAATGCCAGGTGAGTGCAGCAGCTGCCTAGGACTCCAGCCTCAGAAGAACGTGCCTGTGAAGTTGTATTAGTTAGCATTCTTCTCGCTATTGAAGACCTCCGCAGAGGGGAGACCCTCACTCAAGTCTCAGAAAGTCACAACCACCCAGTAATCTGCTCGAGACACTGTGTTCCGGAGCAATAGCGAAGTTTATTAGGGTGTGTGACAGCTAGCTGCTGGTCAATTCGTATGCGCACGCAGGAGCTGAATTGACCCCGACAGCCAGTTTGAGAGGGGTTTTTAAAGGGAAAAACCACAAACCAAGGGATGGGGAGGGGGCTCATGGTTGTTAAGGTGGCATAACATAAAAATAGCAGAACATTCCAAAGGAACCCAACCTACGTGAGTCAGGGTCATGTGAAAACTTTCTGTAAGCTTATCTTTCTCAAGAATGTGGTCCTGCCCTGTTACTTCGGCCTTGCTCTATCACTGCGGTTCTCAGCTTGGCTAACTTGCATTCTAGCCAGTTCCCGTAACTAGCCTGTCCACATTCTTAACTTGTTTCATGGCTCAGTTTCTCAGAAAATTTTCCATGTCCTTATAAAGAAAGCCTAAAGAATATTTTATATGTCTAAAAAGGATTCTATATACCCAGTATCTATAATTTTTCACTCTACACTATGATGAAACACCTGATAGAAAGTACCTAGGGGAGGAATTTTTATTTTGGCTAATTCACAGTGTTCATTCAGTTCATTCAGGGTGTCTGGTACTCTCTTCTGACCTCTGAAGTCATGGTGCTCATATGGACACACACACACACAAACACACACACACACACACACACACACATGAAAATAAGCCTGAATGAATGAATAGATAGATGAATGAATGAATGAATGAATGAATGAATGAATGAATGAGTGAGTGAATCAATGAATGGAATAATCTGTTAATGGCTGTGAATGATTGTACTATCTCAGCAGACAGCAAGAATCCCAGATCTCTGAATGTTTCCACCTTCCACATGGACAATCTCTGCTATAGCCTAATAAGAAACGTTCTCCACGAAATCATGATTTAGATAATTGCTTGTCTATAGTAGAACTGTTTTAGGAGGGTATGAAGAGAGAGAAGCTAAGGCTGACCTGGAGAAAACATTTCCCTGGGGAGATATTTTCTCTCTCGTGGCTTCTCCTCTCGTCCTCTGCTTCGTGTCAGCCATGAAGTAAACATCTCTGCACTCTCCCCTGCCTCCACCACTTTGATATGAACTGCTCCTCCGTGCCCTCCCCTTTCTGGTGGACTGAACACACCGAAACAGTGAGGCAAAATAAACCTTCCTCCTCCTCTTCCGGGTTGTTTCTGCTTGCTGCTTGTCTTGTTACCACACAGAGAGAGTTAACAACTGCAGATGCAGGGAAGCGAGATAGACGAAAGGCAAAAGGCGTTCCTTTTAAGAAAACAATCGTATTTGGATTAAAGTGTCACGAGGGTGAGAGGCAGGCTTTGCAGAAACGCGTTGGAGTGTTTAAGGTCGTGTGCTGCACCAGTAGAAATCCAGATGTGTTTTATTGGAGGGAGCCACTTCCAATAGCCCCCCAAACAAGAGAAAGAAGTTAATAGCTGCCTTAACATGCAATTATATCTTAATATATAGAGCCAATTCCCACAATCCCCAGTAGTTTCATTTAGTGTTGGAGAAACCGATTTAGCACACACCCATTGCTCCTAGGGAAATAAGACACAGATACACATCTCATACGGATCACCATCTGAAACTCTAAACACAACTCATGGTAGAGTCTCCTTTATTTTACAAGTGAGAAAGTGATTTTCAGAAGGGCTACATGACTTCCCTGAGGCCCCTCTCTCACCGGTGCTAGATCAGGCCTTCAGACCTTGTCAGGCTGGTCCCAGAGCTGAGCCTTCCACCTATTCTGATCCCAGCTTCTGGTCCTGACTGTCGAGGAGCTAAAGCAAGCAGAATACAGCTTTGTTTGCCCTGGTGCACGTCTGAGAGCAACTCTGAAAATACAGAAAGTATTGATTTGGGGGATTAAACTAAACTTCAGCGAGTTGTCAAATTTGCAAATATAGAATTTTCCTATAATGAGGGTTGAATGTAATGTATGATCTTAAGCCTTTCTACTAAATTATCAGGAGTAATACCTATATGAGATTCATTTACATGTGTGGGTACAAGTGTGTGTGAGGAAGCCAGAGGTTGACATTGGGTATCAGCCTCACTCTACACTTATTTTCTGTGACAGGGCCTTACATTGAGTTTTGAGTTTGATGACTTAGCTAGACTCAGTGCTCTGTGAAATCCAGTGATCCTCCTGCCCCCACCTCATCAGTGATACCATTAGAGGAACATGTTACTGCACACAGTACTGAGGATCAAACCTCAGGTTCTTAGAACAAGACAGGAGAGTCAGCAAAAATGTTCAGCGTGGGGATGGAGACATGGCTCAGTGGTCCGGAGGACTTGGTGCTCTTGCGGGGACCCAAGCTTGATTCCTAGTACCCACACCAAATGGTTCACAACTGTCTGAAACTCCAGATCTAATGGATCCTGGGCCTTTCTAGCCTCTACCAGCACTTGCGCTCCCATGCACAAACCCATAAACATATACCCAGAATTAAAAATAGAAGAGTCTTTTAATATGTATTGCAAGATTCTCTCTGTGTCTCAGTCTTGCTGTGTGTGTGTGTGTGTGTTGCTAAGAATACAAAAGAGGGCCTTCTGTACGGTAGACAAGAGATCTACCACTGAGCAACACACCCTCAGCCTCACCCTAGAACATTCCAGGAAAGTGTTGTATTCAGTGAGCCGCACACACTTCAGCCTTAGGAGCACATTGAACAGTTTGACAAGAAGCTCCTAAATTACCAACTAGGCTACACTCCTTTCAAAAGAGTAAGTCACCACTGACAGAGGCTCTTGAAGCACTGCTCATTCCAAACCACAAAAGGTTACATTGTGCAACACGTAACTTGATTCTGCTTCCAGGAACTCTGAGCAAATGCATTTAAAAATACAAAGTTTAGGGCATAAAGGCCATTTTCATACAATTGTATTGTGACCTCCCTGACCCCATACCCCTGCCCTGTGGCTGTCTAATTGTGACTGCATATCTATTAATCTTCCTATCCTTTCATTCTCCCTCTCTCTCTCTCTCTCATACCCCAAGACTGTTTGCCCCCATCCCACTTGACTCCAGAAGACCAGCTTCTTATATCCCATATACAACTGAGATTGTGTACTGTTTGTCTTTTGGTCCCTGAATCTTCTAGCTCACTTTATATAATGCCTCCCAGGTTGGCCAATACTATTCATCTATGGATGAATAGTATTCTACTATGTATTTTTATCACATTTTCTTTTTGTTTGTTTTGTTGTTGTTGTGGTGGTGGTGGTGGTATTGTCTACTTGTTCAATTTCATTGTCAATTATATTGTTTGGTGAGTATAGACATGCAATGGTAAGTGTGTGGACATCCAAGAAGAACTTTCAGGAATTAGTTCTCTCATTTCAACATGGATTCTTGGGTTAAAATCCCGGTCATAAGGCTTGAATGGAAAGTGCTTATTCCAGATGAGCTATTTCTCTGGCTCATGCTCATTTTCTCTGCATTATGGTCTCATGTAGCCCAGGCTAGCCTTGACATTTGTACATAACTGAGGCTGTCCTTGAACTCATGATCCTCCTGCTCCTATATCCCATGTGCTAGGACGAAAAACTTGTAGTACTATATCTGGATTTATACCTCGTTTTCTGTATTCTTTCATTGACTGGTGGAAGTTGAGACTGTTATCAATAGTCCTGTAACGAGCATGTGAGAACAGCTCTCTTCAATATTTTGACTCCATTTACTTTGTAGATATAAATATATGGATATATATTTAGTTAGTACATATATCTGACATATGTCTGTATATTATCCAGTGTATAGCAGCCACAGATAACCAACAACATCCCAGGGCCATGCCGTCATAGACACACATGCCCTACAAAAGGGTAGAGTGAATACAAGACTTAGCACAAGATTGGGGTGATGGCTCACTGGGTAAAGGACTTGCTGCACAAGCCTGAGGACCTGAGTTCAAATGCCCAGAACCTATGAAAAGCCAGATTCATTTGCATTCCTATGCTGAGAAGAAAAGCAAAGATAGGAGAATCTGAGTCACTTAGCCCAGCTTGCTCAACAGCAGACAGAGACACTGTCTCAAACAACATGACAGGCTAAGACCAAAACCTGAGTTGTTCTCTCATCTCCATGTGTGTACGCCCCCCCACACATGCATGCATGCACACATGCAAAAAGACCACAAAATAGCAAAACAGAAACTCCGATTATGTTATTTTGTTAATAAAGTAAAATGGCTTTCCAAGACCGGAGAAGCTAGAGACATTCATTCACCCGTGTATACCACAGAACACCCCCAGTGTACACATGGCTGCTGGTGGTCCCATTTATTTCCCACTCCTCTGAGCCTCCAGACACGTGCTGTGAACCCACATGTACTCCTGACTAGACTCACACCGGTTTTGCTATTTAAATAACACCTGCCACTTGCCAAAGCCAACTGCTTGTTTCCTGTCCAGGTCCCCTGCACAGCCACCAAATGGAATGACTGTGCTCAGTTCTTGGCTCAGGCAAGGACTCAGTGTTCTGTCTCTTCCTCCCCAGCCCACAGGAATCCCACAGAGTCAGTCCATTACACTGGTGCAAGGAGGAGGCTTGTCTGAAAACCCGACCCAATTCTTCCTCATTCCTTACACCCTAAGAAAATATCTTGATCACCCATATGTAGTCAAGTCTCCTTCATCAGACTTAGGTACACTGATCACCTGTACAGTCAATCCTCCTCCATCAGACTTACCTCATCACCTGCACAGTCAACCTTTCTCCATCAAACTTACTTCATCACCTGAACTCAGTCAAGTCTCCTCCATCAGACTTACCTGATCACCTGGACTCAGCCAACTCTCCTCCATCAGACCTGTTCCCAAAAAGAGAAGAAAATTATCAAGAACAAGAAGGAAGAGGAAGAGGAGGAAGAGGGAGAAGAAAAGGAGGAAGAAGAAGAGGAAAAGGAGGAAGAGGAGGAGGAGGAGGAGGGGGAGGGGGAGGAGGAGGAGGAAGAGGAGGAGGAGGAGGAGGAGGAGGAGGAGGAGGAGGAGAAAGAAGAAATTCCTAATACTGTGACCATCTGAAACTGTATGTCCATTCATCCATTCAACAGAATTTCTGAGTAGCCACTATGTACTGAATGTAGAGGGCACAATATTGGGTGAGGAAGGGACAAGCATTGGGGCTGAGGAGATTCCTTGGTGAGTCTTCAATATGCAAGCATGAGGACCTAAGTTCAAATCCCCAGGACCCATAAAGATGCTGGGCATGCTCTTAATATTCCAGAACTGTGAGGGATGGAGACAGGATGATCTCTAGCCTAGCTCCAGATTCAGTGAGAGACTCTGTCTCAAGGGAATAAGGTGTGGAATGACAAAGCAGAATAACCAGTGTCCTCCTCTCTCCTTATATGAGCACATCGAAAGTACGTATATTCACAGAAGATGAATCAATCCAGGGTGGTGGCTCATGAATGCGATGACAGCTCCTGGGAGGCTGAGGCAAGAAGGAGCCTCCTGAGTTCAAAGATAGCCTGTGATACATAGAAGTTGCTGCTGGAAAAGGAAGAAGAGCAGGAAAGGGAAAGAAACAATGAACAGAACAAGAGGAGACAAAGGAGAAGAAGAGGAGGGTAGAGGAAGATGAAAAGGGAAGAGGAAGGAGAAAAGGGAGGAGCAGGAAGGGAAAAGAGGAAAAGGAAGAAAAGGCAGCAAATGAAAGAAGAGAGGAGACAAAGAAGAGAAAAGAAAGAAAAGAAGTTGAGGAAGAAGGAAGATGAGAAGGAGAGAGTAGAAGAAGCAGAGGGAGAGCAGAGAGAAGGAAGGGGAAAGCTAGGAAAAGGAGGAGATGGGAGAAGAAAGGGAGGAGGGAGGAGGAAGAGAGGAACGAGGAGGGGGGAAGGAGAATGTAGAGAAGAAGGGGAGAAAAGAAGGTGAGGAAAGAGGGAAAGAGAGAGAGAGGGAGAGAAGGGAAAGGGGTGGATGGAGGCAGAATAAAGGTGAAGAGAGAGGGAGGGAGGGGAAGGGAGGGAGGAAAGCAGGGAGGGAGGAAGGGAGGAAAGAAGCAAGGGAGGGAGGGAGGAGAGGGAGGAGGGAGAAGAGGAGAAAGAAAGGAGAGGAGGGAAAAAGAAAGGGAGGAGGGAGGAAGGAGGGAAGAGAGGAGAAAGGAAGGGAGAGAGGAAGGTGAAGAGGGAAGAGGGAAGAAAGAGGAGGGAGGGAGAAGGAAGGGAAAAAGGAGGGAGGACAGAAGGAGGGGAGGAGTGGATGGAAGGAAGAAGGGAGGGAGAAAAGAAAGGGAGGAGAGAGGGAAGGAGGGGGAGGGAGGGGAGCAGGGAGGGAGGGGAGCAGGGAGGGAAGGAGAGAGGGAGGAGGGGAACTGGGGTAAAGATGTAAAAATGTCAGTGACTGCCATGTTCCTGTCTTGAGTGGTAAACGCAGCCCAGACAGCCTCCCGGGCACCATGCCGGCCAGACAGAAGCCTGGCTCTTGTCCACCTGTGGAATTTCCACAATCTTGAATTCCTTCAAGGCATGCATTTTCCAGACTGATGCCGCTAGCTCTGTGTGTCCCTGTGGGCACAGCACTGTAAAATCATAACCAAGTTGATTAATAAGGCATCTCTTCCCTGCTCCCCTTTCCTTCACTCCCATTTACAAGAAAAACAGCTGAAGTGGGTGGCCAAATATAGACCTGTCAGGGTCCTGCTTTCACTGAAATAAAGAAAAATGCGAAGCTGTCAAATCTCAAGTGTTCTATATCCAGGGGAGTATGATTGTGTCCTCTCTGACATCTCTCAACATCCCATAATGTTTCTATCAGTGGAAAAACACTGATACACACAAGCTACTTCCGGGTTCATTTTCATTTATTTTGGAGACCGTTTCTGAATCTCAATAGCATAGTTACACACAGTATTCCTGCCTTCCTACCTGGACTGAAAAATAATTTATTCATCAAACCAGACAGGCTAAGGTTTGCCATTATACTAAAGAACAGTTCTCAGACTATTGGAGGAAATTTAATTGAATTTCTTTTGTTTTATTGTATTTATTATTGTAGTTACCGTTATTTGATCTTTATGCATGTGTGTATGTGCTTGCAAAGACTAGAGAACAAGATCAAGTGTTATTTGTCAGTAATGATGTCCAAATCAGGGTGTGGTAGTGTCCTGGAAAGGCAGAGATGAATGGATCCCTGAGACTTGATGTCCTGTCTGCCTAGGCTGCTTGGTGTATTCCAGAACAAAGAGAGGCCCTGTCACAAAGGCGGTGGTTAGCCTTCCTGAGGATGACACCTAAGGTCATCCTTCCACATACAGGCAGATATGCACATATATGTGCATGCAGGCACACACATGCATGAGCACACACACACACACACACACACACACACACTCATTTATAGTTTTGAAACTATAAATGTGTATCTCCCTGTCCCTAAAATATAAGATCTTGACATGAAAATAACTGTTTGTTTCTGCATCGTTAAAAATAGTCACTCTGAAAAGTTTAGGAGAGGAGGAATGGGTTTTGAGACTCATCAGAACACAGTTGGGATGTTGACTATGTAACAGATGGATAGCCACCCACTGCAGAGATTTGAGTCTTGCAAACAGAAGATGGCAGCTTAGGAAATGGAGATGCTTTAAACACTAAACCCTAGGTAGCACCGTCATTCAGCGTGAAGAGACAAATGGGAAGGAAAGCCAGCAATAATGGCAGAGGGCGCTTTGAGATGCTTACACTGGGAGACTGGAGGGATGCTACTGCTCATGCAAGCGCTTGCTGAACAAGGTTAAAAAAAAATAAAGTCAAGTGTGATGTCATCCTAGTGCTGGGGAGGCAGAGTCAGGAGGATCACTGGGGATGATTGTGGAGCTGGATTGGCAAGTTCTAGGATCTGTGAGAAACTTTATTTCAAAAAATAACATGCAAGGTGATAGAAGAAAACTCATAGCAATGATCTCTGGCTTACACACACACACACACACACACACGCACACGAACCAAGCACTTTAAACAAATGTCCAAGGAAAACCAAGTTGTAAGAACTGTGCAATTAACAATGGACATACTGTAGAGTCCAGGTCAACAGAGCACCGCGTTCCCCGAACTCTAGTTACAAGGGATGCAACTCAGCCCACAGAGTGCTTGCCTAGTGTGCATGAAGCGCTGGGATTTGTCCTCCAGCAGTATATAAATCAGGCATGCAGTCTGACACCTCTAATCCCAGCTCCCAGGAGCTGGAGACAGGAGGATTACAAGTTCAAGATCAACTTCAACTACATAGAGAGTTCAAAGTTAGTGTAGACTCCATAAGGCCCTGTCTGAAAAGAAAAGAAATAAAAGAAAAGAAAAGAAAAGAAAAGAAAAGAAAAGAAAAGAAAAGAAAAGATTCCCAGCAGGGCTGTGGGTCCCAATTAGACTGCGTCAAAGAATGGCAGTGATGTTTTATTGTGGCAGCTGAAAACAAGGAGTGAGAAAGGGAATTCCTTAACCCCCAAATTAAGAGCCAGCCGTGGTGGTGCACATCTTTCCTCTCAGCCATTAGAGAGCTGAAGGAGGAGCTCTGTGAGTTCGAGGACAGCCTGAATTACACCTTTCGACCACATCCAAAAAAGCAAACATGGCTGGAGAGACGCCACCATCTTAAGAGCACTTCCTGCTATAGCAAAAGACCCATTTCAGGAGACTCACAACCACCTGGAACTTTAGCTCCAAGGGACCCAGCACCAACTTCTGTCCATTGTGGGTAACTGCACTGATGTGCATACACACACACACACACACACACACACACACCATCCACATATGCACACATGCACAGATACATACATATTACACACTCATACAGAGTTTTAAAAAAAGTTACATACTAATCAAACTATGTCTGTTCTTTGTGAAGAAACAAATTTTATATGGCTTACTAATTGGGTAATTAATTTTCAAGTGAAATGAACTCAGTCGGGATTCCTTCCCCGAATAGTACTAAACTAAACCCCAGATTCCATTTTAAAATAATAGAAAAATAATTGGCATTTGTGTATGACTTTGTAGCTTACAATGTTTGGGTTCATGCCCTTCTCTCTGATATTCAGTCCAAACCAATTTACACAAAAACCCCAGACCAAGAATCTTCTTATATTGAGTCTCAGACAAAGACTCTAAAGCCCCTTTCTTTGATCAGGAGCTGAGAACTCCTGAGGTGAACACCCTTGTAAATCCTCCCTCTCTGCACCTCAAAAAGAAAGGCAGGAACACTGATCCAAATACCAAGAGCTCTGTCCTTTGAACCAAACAGCCCACAGTGCCAGGAGAGCAAGAAAAGCAAGCACCCACATGAATGTTTTCCCCAAAGAGGTAAAGGAAAACTAAAACAAAAAAGGCCACTTCTTTACAAGTTCAGTGGGGCTTAGAGAATAAATCCCTTGTTCCATGTCATACTTCTGCTACTTGAATGCCAAAACCTCTACCCGGCTGACATTGCACTTTGCAATGTTTTGGTGTTTTTCGTTTCTGTTTTGCAGTGTTAAAAAAAAAAAAGTAACTCTCGGATACAGCTCAGTTAGGTGAGTGCTTGCTTAGCCTGCATGAAGCTCTGGGTTCTGTCCCCAACACTGCATAAACTGGATGTGGTGGTGTATGACTTTGATTTGGGAAGTAAAGGCAGGAGGATTAGATGTGCAAAGTTATTCTCAACACCAGGATACAGGACATCCTATCTTTAAAACAGAGAAGAGGCTGGGAGAGATGGCTCAGTGACTAAAGCACTTGCTACAAAAGCACCAGTGGACTGAATCCCCAGCACCAACCTAACTGCTGCCTGACATGGCAGCCCACCTGTAATCCTGGGATGCAGAGACCAAGGAGTCTCCAGAGCCAGCTGGGCAGCTGGACTAGTGAAGTTGGTGAGCCCTGGGTTGGGTGAGTGGATCTGCCAGAAAAGGTGGAAAGTGACTGAGGAAGACCTCTAGTCTTTGAAAACATTAACACACAATATGTCCTCTGGCCTCTGAGTACATAAGCACACACATCTGCACATAGCCAGTCCTCTGGCCTCTGAGTACATAAGCACACATATCTGCACATAGTGTGTCCATCGATATGCAAATATGCATTTATACATGTAGACACAGTGCATGCAGGGGCACCCACCTACCCCAACACAACACACACACACACATGCACGAGATAGAACCCAAAGTCTCATATGTACCAGGCACACTATCTGTCTCTACTTCAACCCTAACTATGTTTTCACACACCACTAAAGGTAAGGTAGAAGAGAATCATGGAAGCCATCCTACCTTCAATCCTCATAGCCCAGTAGCCAGGAAATACCAGAGCAAAAGGGCCTTGCCCATTTATTTCATATTGTCTTCCTGTGTTGTAGCAGCATGCCTGATGCTTACTTAATCTGTCCCGATAAAACCAGTGCCTTACCTAAGGCCTTTGCAGCATTTTATCTGAAGACTTATGTTCCCTGATAGAGAGTCTAGCTTAGATCTTTCTCTCCTCCTGTGTTATCTCATTTGGAAATTATCATCACCAAACGCCATGTTTGACAACAAGAGTAATCCCTTATATCGCCCTAGCTTGTACTCAGCTGTTCTTTCCCATGTGGCATTAGCTGGGATGCCTATGTGAAGAGCTGGAGGGCCTACTTCCCATGAGGGGTTAGGTGACTTGTTTCCTGTGAGAGGCTAGAAGACCTGCTTCCAGTGACTGGCAAGACAATACACTTTCTGGAGAGGCTAAAGGACCCACTCTCCTGAGGGGTTGGTGGTGGCTGGAGGATCGACTTATTGTAGAGGACCAACCTCCTGTAAGATACTGGATGACATACTTCCTGTGAAGGGCGAGACCTACTTCCTGTGAGGGAATAGAGAAATCTACTTCCAGTGAGGGTCTGGAGGAATCTACTTCCCATGAAGGGTTTGAAGATCAACTTCCAAGATGATGCAGCCAACAGATAGTAAATTCGTCTTTGAATTCTTGGTGGTCTTGTCACCTGCTGCTCTCAGCTAGGACCCTGATCACTGTCCAGGTGGCAAGCTCCAAAAAACCACTTGAGCATCCAGAAAATTCAGTATGCAAGTTCCAGGAGTAAACATTCTACATGCATATGTCACTTTCAGTCTGGCTTGGGAGTCACATACTATCCTAATCCCAATGAGACACTTCTCAGTGGAAGGATCGCCACAACAACATATTGTTAGAAAAGATGACAGGGTGACATATTAGTCAGTTTTTCATCTCCACGACAAAATATCTGAGACAAACTGCCGAACAAGTGAAATATTTATTTGGGCTCATGGTTTTAAAGGTCAGTTCATGATTGGCTGGATTCTGTTGCTTTTGTGACAGTGTTAAATAAGTCCAGAACATCCTGACAAAGATGGTGGAAACCTGATCACCTCAAGGTGGTCAGGAAGCAAAAGGTAAAATATGAAGGGTTGGAATCAAATGTCGCCTAAATACCTGCATGCACACACACAGAAAGCCATTTCTTACAGCTAGGTCTCACCTTTGTTGGGGGCTTCTAGCACCTCCCAATTATGCTGTGAAATGGGTGGTCCATTGATGAGGTCCAAGCCCTAGTGATCCAGTCACCCAAAAGTTGGATCTATTATCTAGAGACCAAATCCTCAATGCACAAGCATTCTGTTCATAGCCCAACATAACCAGTGGCTGATGGGTCTGTCGCCAGTTATCTACCCTGCCAAATTCTTTCTAACCATCTTCCCTGGTGCTTCCAAGTAACTAGCCAAAACACTGTGACACCTTCTACCCAGCATTCTCTTTTTACTGAAATGACAAATAATGTTTTCTAGGGAGGACAAAGAGATCATGAAGGGCAAGAATGGCTTCCATAGTGCTGCTTCCTCTCACCGGGCTCCGGGTCTGGTTCTCTCGCTTTTTTTCCTGCTACCCCCACCTGCTCATTTGATCTCTCCGATCACGTGTGTCTGCACCCGGCAGGGGAGAGGTCATCATTCCTGTCCTTTCTCTACCACCACCCCCAGGGCTAGGTTTTATGCTGGACTATCTAGAGACTTCGCAAAGGGATCATTTCTCTTTGAATCTATCCTTGAAAATGCTCTCCTAGAGATAAAAAGCTTGTTATGCTCGTGTCTGTATCCCAGTACCTGAGCTGAGAATAGAGCTCAATAATAGAGCCCTTAACCTGGAATGTCCAAGTGAGAGATTGGGACCATGGCTCAGCTGTAGAGTGCATACCCAAGGAACCCCTCACTAAAGAGCTTGACTGTGATTCAGTGGTAGAGCATCTGCCTAGAGTTCCCAGTGAGGAGCTGAAAGTGTTGCTCAGTGGTAGGGCGCCAGCCTAGAATCCCCCAATGAGGGACTGGAGGTGTAGCTCAGTAGTAGAGCACACGACTAGAATCCCCCAGGGAGGGACTGGGGGCGTGGCTCAGTAGTAGAGCACATGACTAGAATCCCCCAGTGAGGGGCTGGGGGCGTGGCTCAGTGGTAGAGCCCTTGCCTAGAATCCCCCAGTGAGGGGCTGGGGGCGTGGCTCAGTGGTAGAGCCCTTGCCTAGAATCCCCCAGTGCAGGACTGGGTGGCAGGGGGAGGGCGTGGCTCAGTGGTAGAGCACATGCTAGTCACAAAACCCTGGGTTCATCCCAAGCACCACTGTATTCTATTACTTTTCTATTGGTAAATCACCTTGACCAAGACAATATTTAGAAGGAAGAGTTTATTTTGGACTTACAGTTCCAGCGGGATAAGAGTCTATCACCATTGGTGAGGAATCATAGCAGCAAGCAGTAATGGTGGCTGGAGTTATGAGAATTTAAATCGGAAGTACAAAGCAGAGTCATCACTAGGAATGATGAAACACCTTGAAACAGCAAAGCCAACCTTTCGTGAAAGACTTCCTGCAGCAAGATCACACCTCTCAATTCTGTCCAAACAGTGGGGACCAAGTATTCAAATAGTCACGCCTATAGGGGTCGTTCTCTTTCACACTGCTGAAACCACCAAAGAAATACTCCTGTCAAAGCATACCCCACTGGTTTATAACAGTAACAGCTATTACTATAGGAAAGGACAACACAGAAGCCCACAAACAGCAAATGCTGTGTCTAATATTACCACACATGGTGGAACGAGAATTTTAATTTATATCTCTCTGGTTCAAAGCCCTCGCTCCTCACAAAACGTGACCTACATATTTTCAAATGTTATGCTAAGATAACATGAAGAGATAAATCAGGATCACATTTTCTTCAGCTCTCACAGCTGACAAAATAGATTTTAAAGTGAATTAAAACCAGTATAAAAATAGCCAATCATTTAAAAAAAAAATTTCAGGGTGGGGTGCCCAAGTACATGGTATCATGTACTTTGGAAATCTAGATAAAGGTTTAGAAATAATCACTCTTATTATAACCCATCTTCCCTTCAAAAAGGAAAAACAGGATGAAGATAGCCAACAAACAACATCCTACAATATCCCATGGCTGCGTTAATTTCTAGAGAAGTCGCTGAGTGGCTAGGCTAGGAGAGAAGTCACTGGAAAGAAGTAGACAATGATTCAGCCAGGAAAACCCGCCCCTTGCCATTTCAGTGCCTCACCTCTGCTTCCTCCTGGCTAGGAGAGAAGCTAGAGAGGGAATAAAGATGATTCTAATTGCTCAAAGCTAATTACCTCCAGCAATAACAGGGATTTAGCCCTGCAGTAAAGAAAATAAATAAGACAAGTTCTCCCGTGGGAGGAAGAGACTGGGAAGAGAAAGAAACTTAGAGATTCTGTATATTCCTTGCCTTCCTGCAGATCAAAACACCAGGGCCCAAATCCCTAGGTCCTCTGTCTTTTCAAGCTTGTGAAGTAACAGAAAGAAGGGGAAGTCAAGTAAGACACCGGAGTAGATATGTCCTGTCAAAGTCAGGTTACAGGGCTCCCTGGAGTCTCAGAAGCCACTCAAATCCTAGGTGTGACCTCATCAACAAAGATGTCTTAGCAAACCTGTAGAAAATATAGTATAGATAACCACTCATCAAAGTAGTCCACCTCTGAGCTCGAGAGGCAGCTCCTCTGTTAAACAGCACCTACTGCCATAGCAGAGGATCTGAGTTCAGTTCCCATCACCCACATTAGGCAGCTCACAACTGCCTGTAACTCCAGCTCTAGGGAATCTGATGTCTTCTTTTTGCCTCTGTGGACATCTGTATTCTCTCACCCATACACACATGCACACACACACACACACACAGAGCACATACACACATACTTACAAACATACGTATGTGCAAATATAAATTAATTTTATTTCCACATCCCCAAGCTCCCTTACTAGCACTCTCCTTCCTGTGCAACCCTGTATCATTTCCTCCCCTCACTCTTGCAACCTTCCGCTCATTCTCACACTCTGGAGTTACAAAGCAGATGAATGGACACCAGCATCAAGGCCACCTCACTCAGATTCCATTGACATCAACATTAAGCACAAGCAAAAGGCTCTAATAACTTACAGTAACTTCACGATACATTAAAGGGGCGTGGGGAGAAGGCTCAGTTGATAACGCGTTTGCAGCACACAGAGTGAATGAATAAATTCGGGAAAAAAAACTTTAATTAACAATCTGAAATTTATTGGTATATAAGAATGCACTACTAAAGTACAGTCTTGGGAAAGACAGAAAAAAAAGAATAGTATGGTCTTCTATCTTAAGTCAAAATGCAAAATGTCTGAAAGTTGAAGTAGACAGGGGCCAGTGAGAGGACTGAGCTGGGAAAGGCACTTTCTTGTGTGGTTGTGTGGTTCAGTGGTAGAGCACCTACCTCAATGTACCAGTGTGGGGCTGGCTGGGGGTGTGGCTTGGTGGTAAAGTATTTCTCTAGGATTCCCCAATGAAGGGCTTGGAGCTTGACTCAGTAGACGGGCACGCCCCTAAAATCTGCAAGTGAGGAGGTGAGAGCACGAATCAGTGGTAAAATGTTTGCTGAACATCAGAAAGATAAATGGATGGAATAAAGGCTCCATGTCTGTTTCTGTATGAGAGATTTCAGCTTACCTACTTGACAAGCAAGGTTTTTATCTACAGTCAGAAAGTGAACCCCACAGAATCATTACCAAGTGAATCTCAGGTTCAGAGTAGTGAGAAGCAAGCAGGAAGAAAGGGTGCCATCCTGTCGCCTCCAATTAAGGTACTTTAGTATTCAACTATGATAGCTTGTTTTCAGACAGCTGGGTGGCTCCCTTTGATTTTTATTGACAAGAAAAAAAAATTAATTGCGTAAAACCAGAATGCTTGAAAGTAATTTATCTAATCACACACAAGAGTGGTGTAAAAAAGAGGTATAATAGAAAATTAATTTTCTTGGATAGTTCTTTATGTATTATTCTACATTTCATGTTCTTGAATCACTATGTTTCATAAAGAAACACAAGAATATTATTATTATTATTATTATTATTATTATGTGTTAAAATGGAACATTTTATCCATGGATTTTTGAAAGTGTGTGTGTATGTTGTGTGTATGTGTGTGCCATGTATGTGTATCCTGTGTGCTGTGTATATATGTGTGTGGTGTGCTGTGTGTGTTCTATGTGTGTCTGTGTATATGCTCTGTATGTATGTGTGTGCCATTTATGTGTTTGTGTGTATGTGTGCGTGTGTACCATGTGGATGTGAATCATATATATATATATATATATATATATATATATATATATATATATAAATATGTATACCGTGTGTGTGTGTTTTTGTGTACCCACAGAGGCCAAAAGAGGGTGTCAGATCCCCAGAGCTGGAGTCACAGTGGTTATGAGTTGACATGGTGCCAAGAACCAAAGTCAGGTCCTCTAGAAGAACAGTATACGCTCCTAACCACTAGCCATCACTCCAGTCTTACAAATTACTTTCAAATTATTGACTATGTGTCCCAGAAAGATATGAATATTTATTTATTTCAGGTTTATTTTAGAAATGCAATTTTTTAGTATAATAATTAACACTGCAAAAAAAATCATTTCACAAGATAAGTAAGCTTGGTGTCACTGGAATGGAATATTTATATTCATATATTTCAAGCAGAGGTAATCTGGTCTGTAATTCACTGAAGATAAAAAGTGATACCTTAGAACTAGTTCTGACTGAATTCAGTCAATTAATGTGATTAGTTCTGGTTTATGGTTAAGTTGAATTCTGGATCCAAGTAAAAGCAGTCTTATTTAACGTAAAAGAGCAGTGTTCTTGTATGTGTGCATGCATGCCTTTAACTCTTTCAGGAGCTAGAGAGATATCGCAATCAGTGCTTGCCTTGTAAGCATGATGACCTAAGTTCAATACCCCAGAATTCCAAACACAACACACACACACACACACACACACACACAGAGAGAGAGAGAGAGAGAGAGAGAGAGAGAGAGACAGAGAGAGAGAGAGAGACAGAGACAGAGAGAGACAGAGAGAGAGAGAGAGACAGATAGAGACAGAGAGAGAGAGAGACAGAGAGAGAGAGACAGAGAGACAGAGAAGGGGGAGGGAGAGAGAGAGAGAAGGGAGAGGGAGAGAGGGGGAGAGAGAGAGAGAGAGAGAGAGAGAGAGAGAGAGAGAGAGAGAGAGGTGTAATGGCACGCACTTGTGACATAGAAGTTTGACAACTATAGACAAGCAGATCCTTGGGCCTTGTTTACCAATCAGTCTAGCCTACTTGGCAAGTTCAAGGCTAGTGACAGACTCTGAAATGTGACCAGGTTTGATAGGTCTACCTCCTCACCCTCAACAGCAATGCCTTTAATATGTCTTTACCACAGATCCAGGATTAAATCCTCAAAAACTCAAGTAAAGTCAATATTCTCTCCTCCAGTTCTACCCTTCTGGATCTACCCAAGTCGAT
Source organism: Grammomys surdaster (assembly GCF_004785775.1). Lineage (NCBI taxonomy): Eukaryota > Metazoa > Chordata > Mammalia > Rodentia > Muridae > Grammomys > Grammomys surdaster. The sequence continues at coordinate 4,078,003 of NW_021604614.1, forward strand.
TGACATCAAATATGTGTTGAGGGGGCGGGGAATGTGGTTCACTGGGCAGAATGCTTTTGCAAAACAAAGCAAAATAACATGAACAACAAAAATGAATATAGTAGTGGAATACTGTAATCCTAGCTACAAGAGATCTCATCTCAAAACATTTTCTCAAAAGACGAATCTGGTGGTGTTCTTTGGTCTCCTCCACAACAAAAGTCACTGTCACCAGGGCATATTAAATAGGTATTTGTTTACTTTCTAGAGTGTGGTGCATTGAAGCATGCATTTGCCAAGGGTGGGATTTTCATAAAATGTACAGCCTCCGTTGCCATCATACCACTGAACGCCTTAGGTTGCTCTCCAGCAGAAAGGTGAGAGAGCGAGGCCTAATGGGTACTCTGGGGTTCACTCTTAATCTCCTATGATAAAAAGTGTGTTAAAATATATACACAAAACATCATCACGTTTGACACTTGAGATTTAGAAGTGCCCAACGTAGGCTTATGGTCCCTACCTAGCAAGAGGTGCTGTTTTCAAAGGTTCTGGAATCTTTAGGAGATAGAACCTCATTGAAGGAAGTGGGTTGCTGGAGGTGGGACTTTTGAGGCTTTATAACCTGACTCCACTTCCTGTTTCTACTCTGTTTCCTGAGTATGCAAAGTGACCAGTTAGTTTGCTTCCTACTCCTTCAGCCGTGCCTTCCTCGTCGTGATGGAACGTATGCCCTTGAACTGTGAGCCACAACAGACCCTCCCTTCCTTAAGTCGCTTCTCATCATGTGTTTTTTGAAAAAAGTAATGAATTCGATACTCAACACTGCCTCTCGGAATAAGCTTTCTTCTTACGTACACAGAAACTAAGACTTGGCAGAGCAAAGTAGCATGCTCAGCTGTCTTAGTCAGGATTAATAGCTCAACCTGTAGCTCCCAGTTGTACCTTCCTTTGGAACTCACTGGTTGTGAGAATTAAGACAGTTTAATTTGGAATCTTATATACACTAGTCAGTATTTCCTGTTTGATATTAACTCGTTCATCATTAATTTGTCAGGAGCGCTTACCACAGGTCTTTAGAAGCTCCCACATCACCTTTTCCCTTTTCCTTTCCCATCCCTCCCTTGGAGGCTATCAGTTTATTTCCAATCAGTATCACTTAGACAGGAATCTGGGCTCTTTTTCAGTAAGTAACAGAACCTCCTGAAGGACCACCCCCCCACACACCCCACCCCATCCCCACTAAAATATCCTATGGCTCAGGAGATCCGGCCTTTCTAAAAAAGGGTTTTCACCATGTGGAGGTTTCAATGACCCTCATCTTTGAGGTCTACCTGAGGTCACCTGACCCATGCAGCTCAAATCGATCTGCCTACCTTATAACACAGGCTGAGGAAGATCTGGGTTCACCATGGTGTATCACCTAATTCATTATACCACTGGAGGTCATAAATCACAGGACTCTATTTCCTTTATTCCTTTCCACCAAAAGAGTGCTTATACAAAATGTATTTACACACCATGGTTAGTCAATTAATCTTTTCACTACACTTGCCAGAAGCATCATTAGGATTTCCGAGGCAGCTCTGTGCGTTTGCATTAGAAACGATGGTGGCTCACTATGCTTCATTTAGTCACTGTGGTCCATTTGGGGGTCCTGTCTAGTCATATGTAAACTAGAGGCTTTCTGCTCAAGGACATGTAAGATCTTGTCATGTATTTAGGAAAACCACAGAGGCATGAACAGCTGTGTATTTGTCTCATTCAACATACACTGTTGTAAATATTTAATCTCAATCAGGGTTTCTACCCCACCTTAACTCATTAAGTTCCCAGATAAAAGACAAACCTTTTGTATTTATAATAAGCCTTAATCAGCACTAGATACAGAGGACAGATATCTACCCTCTAAGCTATTAAGATCTACTTCCCCATCAACAACCCTGAGATATGACTGGCCATGTTCCACCTGGGCCACTCCACCGGCCAGCCCTCAAGGCCAGTTCTCATGATACCTTTCTGCGTGACATCTTCTTCTCTCTCCACCTTCTGCTTCTTCTCCTCATATGGTCCTAACTTCCAATCCCAAGTGCAGGGAACCAAAACTCCACCTACCTCTCTTCTGCCCAGCTATAGACTTAGGCATCTCTATTCAACCAATAGTTTTAAATCAAGGAACAAAGTTACATGGCATCACTTGAGGGCCAATATTTAACATTACAATACATAGCAATAAACCAAATCTCAACAATATATAACAACATGCACACACAGGCAATCATAAACACATGCACACAGGTATAATCACACACACACACACAATCACACAAACATATACATGCACAACCACACACAATCCCATATGCATACACAATCATACATACAAAAGCACAGATATATGTTTATCTACACAAAATTCCCATGAAAGAGTCTAGTTTCATTGCCAATATTACAGTTTGCATCAGAGGCCCAATATGTGTTCTCTGGACATCCTCAGTTTCATGAAAGAAGAAAACAAACAGTCTGCCCATCCTTTTTTAAATACCAGAAACATAATTTTCATGCATTCAAACTCGGTATTTGTGCTGGATCCTAGAAACATGATTCTGAGAGGAAAAGGTAAAAAGATAGGCTTGATTACAATTAAGCTCCACTTTCTGTGTTTCCATTGTGAGCCTGTAACTCGACCTCTCTGGTCCCAGACCACAAAGTGATTGTCAGAACATCCACTCCCTCCTAACACAACACCCACTCCTGCCCAACCCTCCAGTCTATTCCAACTAATAACACAGAGGAGGTAGCTGACACTGGCTTAATGTTAGGGAGTTTGTAAACTGTAGAGCTTGTGAATTTCTGGGTCACTCTGGAAAAGGGAGAATGATTCTTTTTCTTTTTCTTTTTTTTATGGTCACAATCCAGGGTCAGTTTATCACATTCCATAACTCTTAAAAAGGATTGTCCTTTAACCAAGGAAATAGCATGTTTATATCACCAGCTGTTGGACTTGCAATGAGATTCTGCGGTTCCAGCATCAACGAAAAAGGAGCTGAAGTGAGAGGTATAGAAAATCAATTCATCTGTTTCCCAACCTAACCATTCAGAAGCTGACACCAGGAGCCGAGAGTTATCCAGTCAAATAGCATATGCTTATACACAACCTCAAAACCGCCAAGATCAGCCTCTGTAGATTCCAAACACCAATTTCAGCTCCAAGTCAGGCCCCCTCGTCCTCTGCACTCATGGTGCTACTCTGAATACTTTTCACCTGTGTTTGGAGTAAAGAGAGATTAACATGAGGGTGATGTAGTTGAATGGTTTTGTGGCATAAATACAAACATGAAACAACAAAAATTTTAGCCTAAAGGCATGACATCTAATTTGTCTCTTACACTGAGAATTCTGGAAGAGGGTGGTGTGACATTAATATAACAATTCAGTGATTGCTGTGCAGAAACCAGAAGTGGTGTACAGATAAACATTTAACCCTTATTCTGACAGATTGCAGAGCCCAGAAGAAGCCCTCATGCCATATCATGACAAACTATGTCCAAGCCACTCAGGATGGTTCACAGCTGTAATCCTAGAACTCAAGAGACTAAGGGAGGGCTATTGCTTTGAGTCTAGGATCATGTTGGATTATCGTGAATTCTAGACTAAGTTAGGCTACACCATGCAATCAAGAAAATAAAAGATAGGGCTAGTGAGATGACTCTCTCCATAAAGGTACTTGCTGCTGAGACTGATGGCCTGAGGTTAGTCACCAGAACCCTTACAATGAAAGGAGAAAACTGGATCACTCCAGTTATTCTCTAATGTCCACACAAGTTCCAAGGCCATGCTCATGCGCGCGCACACACACACACACACATACACACACACAAAGTGCACACAATAAGCAAATAGATACATAAATTTAATTTAAAAATTTAAGATTTATTTATTTCATGTAGAGTGCTCTATCTGTATGTACACGTGCATGCCAAAAGAGGACATCAGATCCCAAGATAGATAGTCATGAGCCACCATGTGGTTGCTGGGAATTGAACTCAAGACTTCTTAACCACTGAGTCATCTCACCTGCCCCTTAATAAAAAGAAATTGAAAGACAAAACTAAGTGAATAACTAACAAACAAATTACTTCTCCATAAATAAAATAATGGAAATAACCTCTGGAACATTAGATAACAATGAAGTGGTACCAAATAACCAAGAAGATAGGAATTTGGAGTATTGTCTTTGTTTTGCTACTATGTAACTGCAGACATAAATCAAATAATTTTAGTAGTGGCTGTGCATGAGAGTAGGCATGCAGAATTCCTTAAAACTTAATAGCTGAATCCTTTTCGAAAATATTTTTAGCTATGTGTACATGAGTATAAGTGCCCACAGAGGTTAAAGACAGCCATTGGATCTCCCACAGCGGGAGTCATAGGTGGTTGTAAGCGACTTATCATAGGTGCTGGGGATAGAACTCGGGTCCTCCAGAAAAGCAGTGTATGTTCATAACCACTGGGACATCTCTCCAATGGTTAACAGCCGATGTTTATACATCAGCTACATCAGCACAAATAGTTTCCAAAGCATCACTGAACACAGGCTCTGGTTCTTCTATTCTACCACCCTTAGAGGATACACATGTGCTTCATGGTCACAGGATGGTCACTGACTTAAGAACTTCAGATATTATTTAGTTTTCTTTTCACTGTGACCAAATACCTAACAAGAAATAATTTAAAGGAAGAAGGGTCTATCTGGGCTCAAGGTTTGAGTCATTATAGTCTATCAGATCTGGGAAGGCATGGAAACAGAAGGAACATGAAGCTAGTTACTTAATCCTCATTCCTAAGAAAACTACAAATCAAAAAGAAGGTAGGAACTGGGGCAGGACTACGATCCTCAAGCACCTTTTCTTTCATCATCAACATACTTCCCAGAAACACCCCACAGCCTCTTAAAATACCACTAGCTAAGCCAAAATTCTCAAATACATGATCCCATGGTGTGGTGGTTTGAATATGTTTGGTTCATGGGAAGTGGCACTATTAGGAAGTGTGGCCTTGTTGGAGTAGGTGTGGCCTTGGAGGAATTCCATCACTGTGGGGGTAGGCTTTGAGGACCTATGCTCAAGCGCCACTCAGTACAGAAGAGACCCTCATGCTGTCTGCCTGCAGAAGCGAGTCTTCTGGTTGCCTTCAGATCAAAATGTAGGACTCTCTATATTCTCCAGTTCCATGTTTGCCTGCACACTGTCATGCTTCCCACCATGAAGATAACAGACTGAATAACGGAAACTGTAATCCAGTCCCAATTAAATGTTTTCCTTCATAAGACTTGCCTTGGTCATGGTGTCTCTTCACACCAATGGAAACCCTAACTAAGACACATGGGATATATTGCACATTGAAATCATAGCAGCTCATATACACATGCCAGGTTGAAAGAGAACAACAACAACAACAAAAAGCTAAGTGGGTGTCTTAGTGTATTTTCTGTTGCTGTTAACAGAATTTCACAAGCTGAGTAGTTTGTAAAGAATAAATGTCTATCCTCCTGGCCAAGGGCAAAGAGATACCTTGTTGGTGGTGGTGTTCTTAGTCAGGGGCAGAACAGATGGCAGTTCTTTGTTAATCTTAGCTTGATGCCTGGTTTGGTGGCCAAAGATGTTTTATGCCTAGGACACACAAAAACCAAATCAAATCAAATCTAGGCAGTGCAGCACAGGAGGAGGAAGACAGAGATTTGTGTTCCGTCATGTCACGTGGTGCAAACAGCAAGATGCCCACAGGCATAAGTGAGCCGTAAACACACAGAGCCCTGCCTACCATCATGCATTGCAATGTGGATGAGGAAGACAGACTAAGACCTGCAAACCACTATACCACCCACAGACCTGCCTTCTAGGCTGTCATCCATGTGGCCAGGCTGCAGTGTAAACCAACACAAAGTGTGAATATGTGGTGGATAGACGGGAGAGGAAGAGAAGTGGAACAGCTTGAGCATCATGAAGAGGGATGGAACTGGAGACTCAAGGGTAGAGAGGGGGAGCCTGTTGTGAATGGCTGGCTCCACCACCTGGGGCCATGATGAGGGCCCAGCCCAGGCTGCTGCTGAGGGCCATAGGCAGAGATCTGTGTCCATGTCCATGGCTAATATTACTGCTAGAGAGCATGGGGATGTCCGTCATTGTGGCTACTGCAGGGGACCACATGGAATAATCATTGTGGCTACTGCAGGGGACCACATGGATATTCCAGGGAGCTCTGCAGTGCTGGTCCGGCTCTTCACTGGCTGTGACACTCTAGAGAGCTGGTCTCACTTCTCCCCAGCAGCAACACTGGGTAGAATGGGAGAATAGTCCCTGTTCCTGCTCCTCACCCAGGCAGCACAGTGGAGCTGGTTTTCCTGGCAGGGGTGTGGGTGAGCCATCCTTAAAGGTGTGAGTGTGGGTGAGCCATCCTTAAAGGTGTGAGTGTGGGAGAGCAGACACCATCCCTCGTCTCCTACAGGGTAGCACAGGAGCAGAGAGGATGCCTCACTCCACCTTCAGTGGTCAGAGAAGCTGCCCACAGGGTGAGCACTAGAGTGCTATCTCTGTCTCTCACCAACTATGGCACTCTGGAGAGTGGGGCCTAAACCTCACAGACCCTGGTGAGCCAGAGTGTGAGAGAATGGGAGAGCTAGCCCATCCTCTCTCCTGCTGTGAGATGGTGTAGGTATGTCAGGGTAGAGGGTGATGTCCATGCCCTCCTTATCACCTATGGCAGTCAGGAGAGCTGGCCCTAGAGTCATGATAGCAAGTGAGCTGGCCCTGATGACAAAGGTGTGATGAACCAGCCCCAAGGGTTTGAAAGTGAGAGAGCTGGCCCAGCCCATCACTGGCTGAAGTACTTGGGAGAGTGGGCCCCCACACCGTGACTGGGCAGCACAGTGGAGGAGCCATGAAAACAGGAGAGCTGACCCTGCCTCGTGCCAATGGCATCATTGGATGGCCTAGCTGGAGCAGTGCTGGAGAGCTCACCCTGGTTGTGTAGGTAAGGGAGAGCTTGCTCTACTGAGCAGTTCAGCTACCACCCAGGCCCAGATCCAGGGCTGTGAGTGAACCCATCTCAAAATCGATATCATCTGTAAGTAGTTGGAACATTTGACAGGGCCAGTCCTGATGATCCAAAGCTGCAGGATCTCCATGATATGGAGCAACAATAGGATAACCTAGAGGAGGACCAGTGAAGATCCAATACCAATGGTGTTAACAGACACTGGAGATCTTAAACCAGACCAATGACTCGTTGCAATGAACATTTGCAAGAGAAGCTGTGTGGGCAGAGGCATAGACTGTGGGACACACTGTGACACACTATAGTTTCCACAATGAGATGTTTTCTATGCTTTGGTATGTGTGTGGAAGGGTGTGTGTGGGGGGTGTTATTTGGGGGGAAAAGTTGAAAGGATGAAGGGCAGATATGAGGGGATGGGGAGGTGAGTAGTACCAGGGTGCATGGTATGAAACACAAAGAATCAATAATTTTTTAAATTGTCTATTTGTCTCTTGTTTCTAAGGAATGGGAACTCCAATGACTCAGCGATGGCATCTTCTTCCATTCTTTGGGGGGCTTTATAACATGACAGGAGGCAACAAGGTAAATGTCTAAGTTTCTTTTCCAGTCACTGTGATACAACACCCTGACAAAAGCAACTTAAGGGAGAAAGGTTCACAGTCACAGGTTACAGTCCACCTTGGTGGAGAAGTCAAAGAATCAGAGATTGAAGCAGGTGGAAACATTCCCTACGCAGTCAGAAGAGAGCGATGAACAACGTGTGTGTGATAGCGTCCAGACCAGCTTGCTTCTCCTGCCAACAGTGAAGATGAGTCTCCTCATACCGTTTACCACAATCAAGACAATCCCCTGTCAGCATAACCAGGCAGCATTCACCTACTCATTCAGATGGAGTTTTCACAACCTAAACATCTCCCAATGGACCTCATCTTTCAACATCCCACATTAGGGAATCACGCTTTCAACATTTAGAAATTACAGGGAATGCATTAAATCATGTTCTCAAACAATAATTTCTTCTTAAATCATAGAAATTACAACTCACAGGCCAGAGTTATGGTGCCTGTGCTTAAGCTGAAGATGGCTAGGCAGAAGAGGATCATGGGTCAAGGATGCAGGCTGAGTTGACCGACTAAATGAGACTGCTGTAAGTGTCAGAATGTATTTATGGAGCTCAGACATTCATGACCAGAATCCGCATAACAAGGGGTAGATGAAAAGACAGGGGTTCAAAACTCAGGGCTTAGCCTTGATAATCCTTTCTAGTTAAAACAAGTATACGTAGAATTCCTTTTTGAACTATATTTTTAATTTATTTCTTGAAATGTTATATGTGTGCACATTGTATTTTGATCTTATCTACACCCACACCCCTACTACCTCCCTTTAATCCCACTTGGGCCCTTACAATGGCTACAGAAATGAACAGAGAGTTGTCAAAACAAATACATTCCTTTAACGCCACACAGAGAGTCAAGTGTACGCTCAGAAGTTGGATAGCAGAGAGATCATCGTGGGTTGCGGTGGTCCTTTTATTTCTGTTTTAAAGTGTGTAGTAAGTACACTTTGTCCCATCTGTTTAGTTGGGGGAGGGCATATACAAAAGCATCCATGCATATAGAAGTCAGAGGACTTCTGTGAGACAGCCTGCTCCTCCATGTGGGTAATATAATTGAACTCAGATTGTAGGGTTTTGCAGCAATCCTTTACCAGCTAAGCTGTCTCTCCAGCCCTCCATTCATTTATGTTTGTTTTTGTTTAAGACAAGGTCTCTTTATGTAACTTAGGTCAGTCATGAATTCTTGATTCTTTTGCTTCAGTCTCCTGAATGCTGAGATTTCAGGCATGTGCCACCCTATTTTGCCTTGGTGACTCATTTCACCAGAATAGAAGTCCATTCCAACAAGCCACTGCTAATGAGTTTATAAATTCTCCCTGGTTTCAATCAGAGGCCAAAGGCCAACCTCAGATCTCATTCTTCAGGCATGAGCCTTTCCACATGATTGTTATGAGATGCGGTCTCTCACTGGCCTTGAGCTCGCCAAGTAGGTGAGGCTGGACCCCAAGACTCAAGATCTACCTGCCTCTGTCTCCCCAGCATTAGGAACATAAGGGTGTACCACCACACTCAGCTGTTTTAACATGTGTTTCAGGAATTAAGCTTGGGTCCACTTTATTGCATGGCAAGCACGTTACCAACTGAGTTACCTCCCCATTGTTTAGTGTTCCATTTTCAAACCTTCTACCAAAGAAAGCTCGCTATCACAATGCTTCAAATCAGCACGTCGTTACTAGAATGTCTGTCATTTGCAAGCTTGAAATCATATTTCTTTACATTGAACTCTCTCCTGAACCTGGGCAGGATAGGAAATCCTCACACTTAGTGTGAACACTCGGCTTTAAGTTGCTGAGATATACAGTCTGTGGAGGCTATTGAATCAGGCCATCAATTTTTTCCTGCTATAAAAGGTTACTCTCTCCCTGCCTTTCAGTTTTGCCCTTTCAGCTCTGCACAGGTCACCACTGAATTTCTGCCTTTAAAAAAATTTAGCATAATGGCTTGTCTGGCACAATGATAGGTCTGGAAAGTTCAGAGAAAACCTTGCTGCAAGGTCCTTTAGGACCCATGATAGACAAAGAACAACTTCCTCCTTTCGCTGGTAACTAGAAACGTTTCTTTCCTCCACCCCCTGCCTCTGTCTCCACATGACCCAATTTGTCCAGTATACAAATTATGTATGAATCAGCTGTTGCTGCATAACAAATATTCCCAAAGTATATACTGGATTGCAGCAAGCATTTATTTCTCTTTTTTTCCCCCCTAGGTGCTAGGTTAGTGGACTCTTAAGACAAAAGGCCCAACTCAAGAAGCCCTAGCAAGCTAAACTCAACCACCTGGGCCAATATGCCAAATGAAGAGATAAAAATGGCAGGAAAACTAATCAGTCAGTTGAGCACTTGCTTCATAACCCTGAGGACCTGAGTTTGACTACCGCCCAGGACCCCTGTTAAAACACAAACAAAGCAATTTTGTAATAACATGTACCTATAACCTCAGTGCTGGGAAGAAAGAAATCAGAAGGAAGCTTGGGTTCCCTGACCAGCCAGTCTAGCTGAATCAGCAAGTTCTGGGTTCAGTGAGAGACCTTGTCTCAAAAAAACAAGACAGAGGGGATAAGGAAACGGCTCAGTGGTTAAGAGGATGGCTCTTCCAGAAGATCTGGGTTCAATTGCCAGCACCCAAAGAGCAGCTTACAGCTATCTATAACTCCAGTTCCAGGGGACTTGATACCCTCATATAGACATACATACAGGCAAAACACCAATGCACATATAAATAAGTAAATAAATAAATAAGTAAATAAATAAATAAATAAATACCTCACACAGACATGTAGACAGGCAAAACACCAGAGAAAGAAAGAAAGAAGGAAGGAAGGAAAGAAAGGAAGGAAGAAGGAAGGAAAGAAAGAAAGAAAGGAAGAGAGAGAGAGAGAGAGAGAGAGAGAGAGAGCTCACACAGACATACATGCAGGCAAAGCATAAATAAATAAATAAATAAATAAATAAATAAATAAATAAATAAGAGAAGTTGAGAAAGACACATGGCATTCACCTCTGCCTTCCCTACACAGGTACACGCATGCGCAGGAAAACATTTGCATGCCTCTCACACACAAGAAAAGCACCAAATAAAGATGATTAATCAAAAATAAAGAATATTAACTTACTTTTAAGCTTTAATTTATTAAAGTATATATGGATGCATGTGTGAGAGAAAGGGTGTTCTCGTGCTATGGCATGTATGCAGAAGACAGAGAACAACTTTTGGGAGTTACTTCTCTCCTTCCGATATATGTTGGTCATGGAATTCAGGTCTTCAGGCTTTGGCTATGAGTGTCTTTACCTGCCGAGCCATCCCACTGGCCCAAGAAAGGAGACTGAATTGCCATAGCCATATTTGGCAGTACCTCATTTTGAACTGAGGGGAAAAAAATAATAATTCCCTGCTGCATTCCCTAACAGGGTTTCCCCACTAATTTAATGAATTAATTTTAAAGAAATGTACTATTGGGATGAGGCAGGCAGGTACAGTCATAGATCTTTGGAACCAGAGATCTTCCTGAGGATAATGAATTGCATTTCCCTACAAGTAGATAGAGGCACTTCATGGGACTGAGACAATGAGGTAGGAGTCTAATAGCCAAACACTGTGTCCCAAAGGTCCCCACGGAGGGTCGGTCTTCTGGGAGACCTCTTTTTGTGGATGTATCATGCTTGATGGTTTCACTTTGTTACTTCGGTGTTGTGAATTCTATGATTTCTCCCAGATCCTTAAAGACATCCTAACCCAGCTTTCGATGATAAAGAAAAAGGCATTTATAACATATGGAAAAAATGAAGCCAGACTGAATTGTCCCAGAGATAAAAAGTAACAGTAGATAAGCACGCAACTTCTAAAGGTTGCATTAGCCATGGGGGTGTTTAAAGCAAGGAAAACATAAAAAATATTTCCCTCTCTCCTTGTCTCGTAGATTGAGATGTTCTTAAGCAGCAGAGGACATTACTGACGTAAGCTGTCATCCCGAACCTGAGTGATTCTATCCTTCATTTCCTCTCTTGTGAGAGTTTTTCCAGGAAGATGTGACTTAATGATGTTAACAATAACAATAACAATAATAATAATGATAATAAAGTATCCATGGAAGTCTAGCTTAGTGATCTTGTGAGTTTATGATGGTTAAGTCCAGATGTATGATTGAGAGCTGTAAAATATGGTGACTGAAAGGCATCTCCATCACCCAAAAACCTGACCTCACATAGATAAGGACTACTGAAGGCTGGAACCCTGGAGCTCCATGATGATTTGCAGCTAGAGCCATCAAAATGTTCTCTGCCTGCTGTAAAGTGGGACCTTCTCAGTCTAGCAAATGCCAAGAGCTTCAGCAGGAAGTTAGATAGGTTAATGGGTGTCCTACAGCAGCTCAGCAGCAGAGAGTTTCCCCCTTCCAACAATTCTGCTTGTATAGCCCTGTGAATTTTGTAAGTTTCAGGAATTCTCTGAGACTTGTAAGTTTTATTGACTTCCAGGAGCCTCCCTCTAGGAGGCTTCAAGCCAGAAGAATTTTTACACAACACCCTCTTTTAAAAAGAGGCTAATTGGAAATAAAGTGCTCAGTATTTCAACCTAAGCCTTCTGCCTCTCAACGGTTACACAAAAATCCAGACATAAGCCTGAGGTTACTGTCTGTTAATCTATTACTATTAAAGATAAGCAACTTTGTTAAAGTAAATCCCCCCATCCAGGTAATGGATAAATAGCTGATACTTCTTAAGATTGTCATAGGCCCTGTGGGGTATCTCCTCTCGTTTTGTTAGTTTCAGTGTATACTTGCTTGTGCATACGTGTGTGTGTGTGTGTGTGTGTGTGTGTGTGTGTGTGTGTGTATTTGTGTGTGTGTGTATTTGTGTGTGTGTATGTGTGCACTTTGTTGCTATAGGTTTTCTTGGTTGGTTGATTTGTAACAGGAACTGGCTATACAGCTCAGGCTGGCCTTGTACTCTAAATCCTCTGGCCTCTGACTCCCAAGTGCTGAACTTACAAAGCTATATCCAGCCATGCTTGGCTTACAGCTCCAGTTTTTAACTGTCCTTGATCAAGATTCAGCTAGTATTAACTTTCTCATTCCACATACATTTTAGTAGATTTTTATTAATATCCATCCTCAAAATGTATCCTTGTCCCCAACAGCATTTGAGCAGGAGTCTGAAGATGAAGATTCCACAGAAAGCTGTATAGGAGGTCATACATCAGGCCTCTTATTGAAGGATGTTCAGCCAGGAAAGGGTTCCTAGGTTTAGGCTGCAGCATCATGAAGATAAAGTGACTCGTTACTACACCAAGGCGATTAATATTGTTCAGAGCCCCCTAAACTGGATTCATTGCTACAAGGTACAAGCAGTGGGCTATAATAGACTCAAAGAGTTTTTAATGGAAATGAAGTCACCTCAGAAAAATCTGATGGCTGTACAGAGATAGAAAGAGCACAGTCCATCCCTGGGGTGAGTTAACAAAGAGAATAGGAGACACAAGGACCCCATGGAGAGGTCTTAATATTCTAGGTGTGAAGAGGAACAGGCACCAACTTTGTATGTTATTTTTACAAAGCCACTAATTCACAGAGCTTGCTGGTGTAAACCTATAACCCCAGAATTGATCAAGAGGATCACAAGTTCTAGGCTAGCCTGGGCTAAATAGCAAGACCCTGTCTCAAGAAACAAATGATATTTAGGGATCTAGCTTAAGAGTAGAATACTCCCTAATTCTGTGTGTGCGTGCGTGCGTGCGTGCGTGCGTGCGTGCGTGCGTGCGTGCGTGTGTGTGTGTTTCTCTCTCTGTCTGCCTCTGTCTCTCTCTGTGTCTGTCTGTCTTTCTCTCTGTGTCTCTGTGTCTCTTTGTCTCTGTCTCTGTCTGTCTCTGTCTCTCTCTATGTCTTTCTCTCTGTCTCTCTGTCTCTTTCCCTTTCTCTCTGTCTCTCCCTGTCTCTCTGTGTGTATGTGCACGTGTCTCTGTCTCTCTGTCTCTGTGTGTGTCTCTCACAAGTGCACACACTCTCACTCTCACGCACTTGCAGGCACACACATGCACACACACTGGCAGAGAGACCTTGTTCTCAATTTTAACAATTTCCCAAGATGCCATCAAGACTGCAAGCTCCAGACGCTGACCTCAGTGCAGCCACCAGAGGTGACAGAGTAGATGGGACAATTCAGATTCTTACAGACTCTGCCTCAGGATCCTTCTTCCTGGAAGGATGCCTGATGGGTTCCCCTGCAGGACTCAGCATGCCACCCTCTCCCTAACTGTAGCTCTTTGCAAATTGTCCAAACACCAGCTGGTCTTAATCAGCTGCTTACTTCTAAAAGGGAAAGAGCTGAGGAGTTATGGACTTAGTTTCAGAGTTGGGTTTTTGTTGTTTTTTTTTTTTCTTCATCAACGGAGGGTTCAATATTTAGAGCGATATTGATTCGATTTATCTAGTGTTGTAATGTTCCATTGGTTGCTAGGCAACAGAGTTCTTTCTTCCCCGCTTTCTGAGTGGCTCATGGGAGTTTGACTACCGAAGAGATTACTTTGTGTATATGAAACTAAATGGACCGTAGGTGCCATACATAAGTGGAGGAACACTGTTTTACTGGGCAGTGTTAAGACCAGGCTTCCTATAACATCTCTGTAATTGGGAGTCAAACTCCAGAACACAGGCCATTCATATTCACATTCCCCTACAAGGTACCCGCTGAGAACAATTTAACACAAAGTTGTGCCAATGCATAAAACCCTATGTTGTGTGCTTACTATTCCAGCCTCATAAAACTCAAACCTGCACTGGGGCAGAGATAGATTCATTCGTCCCTGCTAGCAGTTTGAATGTGAAGTGTCCCCAACAGGCTCATGTGTCTAAACTTATTCCCCAGCTGAGGGCATTGTTGTAGGAATCTGTAGACCCGTCAGGAGGTAGACCCCGCCTAAAGGAAGTGGGTCACGAGAGGGAGGGCTTGAAGGACATCCCACCTTCACTTCCAGTTCTACACTCAACTTCCTGACCCACCAAGATGTGAATGAGTCATGCTCGGGCTCCTGCCCGCAAGGACCAAGCTACTCCAGCCACATGCCTTCCCTCACCCACAAGTTTTCTAGTTTCTTTTCTGTTGTATTACAAATCACTCTGACCAAAAACAACTTATGGGAGTATCATGGTTAGTTTTGTCCAGTTACATCAAGCTAGAATCATTTAGAAGAAGGGAACTTCTAGTCTCATAAATGCATCTCTGAGAGTGGCCTGTAGACAATCCTGTGGGACTTTTTTTGTTGTTGTTGTTAATGAATGATGTGGCAGGGCCTAGTCCAATGTAAGTGATGCTACCCCTGATAGTCCCGCACGGTATAAAAAGGTAGGCTATGTGAGCCACGGAGAGCAAATGAGTAAGCAATGCCCTTCCCTGGCCTCTGCTGCAGTTCCTGCCTCCAGGTTCCTGCCTCCAGGTTCCTGCCTTAACTGCCCACCATGACATATTTGTGATCAGGATGTTTAAGTCAAATAAATTCTTTCCTTCTCAAGTTGCTTTGGCACATAGTGTTTTATCACAGCAATAGAAAGCACTCTAAGACAGGAGGGAAATGGTTTGTTTCACCTTATAAGTTAGAGTCCATCACTGAAAGAAGAATTATATGACACTTTTTCTGGGAAGGCATGAAAAGCGTCTACTCATCCCAACCAACAACAGACCAAAGTAATGATACCAATAAAATCCACATTGGTGATGTTCAGTGAATTTATTGAGGCTACTCACATGAGTATGGGTGAGGAGTAAGTTTTGGGAGCATAAAAGGGTCAAAGATAGCTATAGCACCAAAGTGCACCCCAACATGGGTGATAGCTCACAAAAAAAAAGGAAACCTAGAGCTCACTGCACAGCATGCAGGTAGCTCAGCTGATTGGACAGTAGTATCTCTTTCAGGTGTCTCAGGCAGTCTAATCCTCTTCCAGGCAGCCTATCTGGTCTGAGCCTCTTCTAGGCTTGTCTGAGAGCATCTCTCAAATAGTCCTTACTACTTATATACACTTGGAGAAGAAGGAGTCTAGTGTATCTGGTCAGTTTTGTGAACTTCCTGAAACTTATGAGTTGTCCCCTCCCCCCCTCAAGTTAATGAGCTTCCCTGGAAGACAAGCTGTTTCAGTTCACTTTAAAACTTCTTGTGTTTTAATGAACATAATGAGCTCCAATACTGAATATTTTATCTTTCAGGAAATTGCTACAAAAGAGGATATCAGGTAGGAACTCGAGCAGAAACTATGGAGGAATGCTTCTTCTTGGCTTGCTCTACAGTTCATGTTCAGCTAGGTTTCCTACAAAACCCAGAACCACCTACCCAGGGAATGGTGTCACCCACAGTGGACTGGGCCCTCCTAAATAAATTAACAATTAGGACACTTCCACATGCACACACATGTCCATAGGCCAAGCTAATGTGGACAGTCCTCAATTGAGACTCCCTGGCCAGGTGATTCCATACCATGCCAACTTGACAGTGAAAGCTAAATATACTAAAGACAAAATACTAAAACTGAGGAAAATAAATCCTTTATGTCAGGTGTTTTGGCACAGTGAAGAAACAAGCAACCATTGCACTCTCTGTGCAAGTTACCTCCAAACTTCACAGTAATAATCAAAATTAGAAACATGAATAACTACAGAGGACAAATGCTGGTTGACACTTAATTCTGGTAGTATGAGTTTTCTTCATTTTTAAATCCATTATTCTCCCCAGTAGAATCTGTTTTATGAGAGTGGAGGTCTAAGACAGCAGAATGACCAAGTCACTGTGTAAGTACATTTTCAATTGCTATAACATACACAATTCCCTTACTTTTTTTTCCTTTGTAAGTATCTTACACCAATGTACACTGTCTCTTTAAAATTCGTAAGGCAGAAGCAGCAGGAAAATGCAGTACTGTCAGTTTGGGCTGTACAGTTCAGTGACTTGGCATTGATGGTGTTTAGTTTGGCACCTGTGTGGTAGCCTGACCTATTCTAGGATCTTAGCTTTCACTACATTTCAATCCCTGTCCCCCCCTTTCTTTCAATTACCAGGGAAGACGAGAGGGAATGTGGAGAGGCTGTGGGAAGGAAAAGAGGGAAGAACCTGGAACTCAGTCCTCTAGGAGTTACACACAGAGCTCCCTGAGTGGAACATAGCATTTTAGAAAGTCAGGAAGTCAGGGCTACAGCCATACTCAGGCTAGAGATTTCACAGCCATTCTCAATCTGGCTTTCCTTGGGTGTGGCCATGGGATACATAAACCAAAGACCACATGCAGCTTTTGGAATTTTTTGTCTATGAGAAGACCTATTCAGGAGAGAAATGATCCCATTCTTCCAAAGAGAGAAGCTATCTTGAAGAGAAGAAAGATGTGAAGGGAGGAGGGAGAAGTGAGCTCAGGCAAGTAGCCAACAGCGTTCATTTATAGAGGGTAGGAATGTAAAACAGATGTTGTTCAGGAATGTAAAACATTGCCCTGGGAGCCCCATCATTGGCCTCTGGAGAGAAGGGCTTCTCAGATCCAGGCAAATAACACAGTAAGTCACAGAAAGTTGCATACTCATCAAAACCAGCCCTAAGCTATGGCTCTCTTGGGTTGCCCGGTGCCCTGTTTCCCCATATTTTTTGTGGCCATGCATTATCTTGCATTGCTCTGAATAGATGCTATTCTCTAACTAGAAATGAAGTAGTCTCAGTTGTTCTTTTTAAGATTTGTTGTTTTTATTCTTAATTATATGCACATGGGGGATGTGCATTCATGCGAGTGCAGTTGCCCACAGAGTCCAGAAGAAGGTGTTAGATCTCCTGGAGCTGGAGTTAGAGATGGTTCTGAACCACATAATGCAGATGCTGGGGACCAAAGTTGGGTCCTCTACAAAAGTCGTAAATGCTCTTAACCAGTTAGTCATCTCTCCAGTCCCATGTCACTCTTATTTTTACAGAAGCAGAAAGATCTAGAGCTCTGACAGCAACAGAGTGTTCTAAAACCCCTTCCTAACAAACCTGGCTGGATTTGTTCTATGAAAATGGAGATCTAAAACAGTGAAAGGACCAAGACCATTGTATAAGTACATTTTCAGTTGTTCTAACAACACCAGTGGGAAGTTTACAAAGAAAACAAAAAGGTCTTATATAGCTCATAGTTTCAGTGACTAAATCTAAGATCAGTTAGTGCCCATCTTTCTGGCCTCTGGTGATAGTCCACAGACTAAGCAATGGCATCACAGAGAAAAGGGGGGTTGGCAGAGGGTGGAAGAAACCAAGCATATAGGGAAACTTACTTCCAAACAACCCATTCTAGCAAGAGCTAATTTATATCATAGCACCATGATTAATCTTTCTGGGTATGATGTGTCCAATAATCTCATCATCACCTAATAGACTACAGTTCTTAAAGGTTCCATCACCTTCCCAATACAGCTCACAGGTGACTCATCCACCATATGAATCTGTGGGGTCTGTGATGGTTCCTCTTGTCATCTTGTCTAGATTCAGAATCACCTAAGAGAGTTGGTATAAGGCACTTTCCAGGAAGGTCTAAATGAAAGACCCTCCCTGAATGAGGAAAGAACCACCCCATATACTGGGACATGGGAATGAATAAAAAGTAGAAGGCAAGCTGAGCACAAGTCTATCTGTCTCTTATCTGTCTACCTATATCTATCTATCTATCTATCTATCTATCTTTCTTTCTATCTATCTATCTATCTATCTATCTATCTATCTATCTATCTACCTATCTGCTTCTTGACTGCAGATGCAATGTGATCAGTGGCTTCGTGCAACTTCCCACATGCCTTTCTTACCATGGTGAACTGTGCTTTGAACAATGAGCCTTTCCAGTCTTCCAATGTTGCTTTTGTCAGTCATTTTATCACAGCAATGAACAAAGCTTATAATACAGGGAAAGCACACTCTAAGAACACCAGACCTTTGCAGCCACTCATAACAAAGCAGTTTAAGCACCCACAGAGAAAATGATGAAGTCAAGGTCAATGGCCATGACCACTGCCGTGGACACCTCAAGAAATGTCAACAGAGGGCAAGTGAGATGCCTCAGCAGTTAAAGGAGCTTGCTGCTGAGGCTGGCAACCTAAGTTTGAGCCCTAGAACTCACATGGTAGAAGGAAAGAACTGACTCCTACAAGTTGTCCTCTGACCTCCATACTTGAGCCATGGTCTATGCACCCTGTCCTCCCAACCCCTACAAAAAATAGATATCAAAAAATATATCAATAATCACTAAAAAGGGTCTATACTCACACACACTGGGGTTAACCAAGACAAGGAAGAAATCTAGTAGGTTTAGGATCCAACACTTTGTAGAGAGAGGCTAGAGATACTACCTCCCCCAGCAGACCAGTTTAGGAGGATTTCTTAGTTAGGGTTGTACTGCTGTAAACAGACACCATGATCAAGGCAAATCTTATAAGGACAACAGTTAATTGGGGTTGTCTTACAGGTTCAGAGGTTCAGTCCATTATCATCAAGGCAGGGGCATACCAGCATCCAGGCAGGTATGGTGCAGGAGAAGCTGAGAGTTCTACATCTTTATCTGAAGGCTGTTAGAAGATTGGCTTCCAGGCAGCTAGGATGAGGGTCTTAAAGCCCATGCCCACAGTGACACACTTCCTCCAACAAGGCCATACCTACTACAACAAGGCTTCACCTCAAAATAATGCCACTCACTGGGCCAAGGATATTTAGATAATCACAAAGGAGGTATAATAGTTACAGATGCACCTGAAGAGTGCATCACAAAGCTCCAGAGTAGGCTGTAAGCTGAGAAACAGAAATAAGAATAAGATGTCCAAAGTCAGGCATGGTGCCTTCTAATGTGACCTTAGGAGGCTGAGGAAGGGGGAAATAATGAGTTCTAGGCCAGCTTGAGCTACATTCCATGACCCTGTCACACAAAGAAAAATGGAAGGCTAAAGAGATGACCTACTGGTTAAAGTGCTCGCTATGTGAATACGAAGACCACAGTTCTGACACGCCACACCCACATAAAAGCAGAACTTTTTGTAATATAGCTATTTGTAATCCCAGCATGAAGTAGGTAGATAAAATGATCCCTAGGGACAAGATGGCTAGCTAGACTAGCTAGAACTACAGTCTTCAGGGGTGAGGGAGATACCATATCTCAATAAAATAAATTGAGAATCAAAGGAAGATGACTGATGTCGACTTCGATGCCCTGTATATGTGTGAACACACCTACACAAATGCATGCACAACACATACATACTCAAAGAAAAATGAAAGATCCTGCCATGGCAAGCCTTGGTCAGAGTGACAAATTCAATCTGCAAATGGCCCCCTGATATCTTATCCCCCCCAAAGGAAGACTTGAAATGAATTAGTTAAATCAATCATTTCTATAAACTGAAAATAATCATAATTAAACAAAATTCAGTGTTAGTCCTTTCTCTAGGCACTTTTCTTTATCCATCCATCTTGAGTCTTTCTTTAGAATTTTACAAGGCAGGCAGAGAATGTAAATATCTGGGCCTTGTCTTAGCCACTTTTCTATCACTGTGAAGAGACACCATGAAAATAGAGTTTTCTGGGACTCCCAGTTGCAGAGAGTTAGAATCTTCAAACATTGGAGTAGAGAGAATAGTGGCAGGCAGCCAGCCATGGTACCAGAGCAATAGCTGAGAATTTACATCCTCACTCACAGGCACAGGGCAGAGACAGAGAGAGAGAGAGAGAGAGAGAGAGAGAGAGAGAGAGAGAGAGAGAGAGAGAAAGAGAGAGAGAGAGAGAATGTCCATCCCCAGTGGTACACCTCTTCCAACGAAGCCATGCTTCCTAGTCCTTCCCAAACAGTTCTACCAACTGGAGAGCAAACATTCGAATATTTGAGCCTCTGAGAAGCATTCTTATTCATAGAACCATAGAGATAGAGCCTCAAAATATTTTCTGGGAAGTGAGCTCTATTCTGGTGTCAGATGTCTTCCTCAGTTACTCTCTACTTTCGTTTTTTTGAGACAGGGTCTCTCATTGAACCTTAATCTCATTGATCCAGCTGGACTGGCTGGCCAGTGAGCTCCAACAATCAATCTAAACATTCCCACCTTCCAGAGCTGGGATTACAGATGCACACTGACATGCTTGGCATGAAATGTGGGTGGTATCGGTCCACACTCAGGTCCTCTTGCTTGGACAGTAAGTGCTCTGCTAGCTAAGTCGTAGGTTTGGAAAGTAGAGATAGGATTTGTAGTGAATGTTAGTTTTTCCTGCTTTGTTTCATTCTCCTTCCATAGTCCTTGATGACTCTTAGTATCTAAGGCTGGGTATGTGGATTTCAGAAGCTAAACATTGCAAAGGATGGAGACAGCATGCATCACTTACCAATCACTTGATCGTAAACATCTGAATCTCAGCCATGGGAAAATATACTGGGTAAAGAAAGGAAATACCACAGCAAGGAAATAAAGAAAAAAGAGTTTGGCTAAATTTCCAGCTAGCATTTACAAGGCATTCTTGGGCCAAGCTAATAACCCAACACAATGTCTGGCTGCATGAGCTTACTTTCCTGAAAATATTTTGAGGCTCTGTGGTGGTTTGAAGAAGAATGGTTCTCATAGGCTCATATATTGGAATGTTTGGTCCCAAGTTGGTAGGACTGTTTGGGAAGTACTAGAAAACGTGGCTTCACTGAAAGAGGTGTATCACTGGGGATGGGCTCTGTGTGTGTGTGTGTCTTTCTCTTTCTGTCTCTGTCTCTCTGTCTCTCTGTCTCTCTCTGCCTTGTGCATGTGGATGAGGATGTGAGTTCTCAGCTATTGCTTCAGTACCATGCCTGCCCTCCTCAATATGGGGGTATGTGCACATGTGTGCACATACGTGTGGAGGCCTGAGGTTGACATCAGGTGTCCCCGTCCATCCCCCTCTACCTTATATAATGAGACAATGTGTCTCACTGAACCTGGAGCTCTCGATTTCCACTTCTCTAGCTGGCCAGCCTACTCCAGGGATTCCATCTCTGCCTCCCGTGCCCTGGCACTGCAGGCAAGCTGCCTGCCACTCACATTCAATGATACATTGGCTCTGGGATTCTGAACTCTGGTCCTCATGCTTATGCAGCAAGTGTTTTCCTGCTAAGCCATCTCCTCCATCTAACATACATTGCTTTTGTAAGTGGAATCAAATTTAACAAAGGAACGCTGTGCTTTAAAATGAATTAGGATAAATTAATTCCCTAATGAAAGATGCTATCGAGCATGGGGGGAAAAAACTAACAGAGAAAAGTATTAATGGGCTGATACGGAGGCGTAAGCCTAAGGATGTCGGTTTATAGACACTAACGCTGTATCTATATACACAGATGGCTTTGAATGGCATCCACCCTTCCAACGGTTGGATTACAACCAACCAGTTGGTAACTGCTTGCTTGCTTGACTGAATTCAGTGGGTTTGTTTTGAAAATAGCCTATTCTCTGCCTAACATCACCACTTCTTTTTTTTTCAACCAATTTGCTGAGTGCTAGCTTCAGATGTCTGCATGAGATTCGTGACAACTGCGTGTTTAAACTGGGCTTGGGAAATTGGCCAAGGAAGGGAGTTAACAGAGAGGCCGGCACTTAGGAGGTGATCAGACAAAGGATGCCGGATGACAACGAACTCCAATTGAAATCAATCACTGAGCTTAGGGATCGCAGCAGAGGAAAGACCAGGCAGTTCCGGGAAGTTTCACCAGAAAACCTCACAAGGAAATATAGTATTTCCTAGGTACTGGAACAGAGCTCTAAGGCTGTGCAGCAGGAAAGAGAAGCCAATTATCCAACCTTCTGTCTTGGTGCAGATGTTTGGCGAGGTGGGGTTATTATTTAACACCATAATAAACCTCTCTTTCATGTAGAATAGCACTCCTATTATTTAAAGATTTGTTTTCATTTTTTAGTTAGATCTGTGTCAGGGATGTTAGCTAGACACACAAGAGTGTAGTGCCGGAGAAAGGTATCAGATCACCTGGAACTGGAGTTACCAGTGAGCCACCTATTGCGAGTACTGGAAAGTGAATTCTGGTTCAAGAACAGCAAGGCTCCTGACCACTGAGCCATCTTTCCCA
Source organism: Grammomys surdaster (assembly GCF_004785775.1). Taxonomy (NCBI): domain Eukaryota; kingdom Metazoa; phylum Chordata; class Mammalia; order Rodentia; family Muridae; genus Grammomys; species Grammomys surdaster. Next base: position 4,100,715 of record NW_021604614.1, read on the forward strand.
CCTCACTTGCTTCTTCTAACCAGCTGGGATGGAGCTGTGACGAGTTGGACACAGACATCGTTTTCTAGTGTGTCTTGAGAGTCACTCAGCTCCAGGAAACTCCTGAGGGTTGCTTGGTTCCTTACTAATTCATCTGAGATGCTTTGGATAAGAACCCCAGGGTTTCTTAGCCCAAAATATCACTTGTCGTAGGAGCACTGCAATGGACCCTGGGTGAGATGTATGGGTGGTGCCAACTCTGTAATCTCCTAGAGGGTGTCCCTGACAGGCTTCTCTGATGATTTAGGTGCTGTCGGTGCCCTGGGCTTGATTCATCACCAGAGATTCATCTTTCTCAACAAGCCATGGCTCCTGTTTTGTAACATCCTTCCATTCTTCTCCTCTGGAGAGAAACTGTGATGAATGGCAGGTGCAGGGAGACAATTCTAGTTTTGGTTTTTGGTAGTTTTTTTTTCTTCTCCTTCCAGAATTAGCCACAGTAAGACAGAAGCAAACCAGCTATCCAATCCATTTCAGGAAAGGCTGCACATAAGGACAAAATAATGTCCACTACATCAATGACGTCTTTTGTGTTTTTTTCACCCAGCGAGGTAAGAATCATGAGCAAGAGCTGGGGAGATGGGTTATTGATTTGGTATACACCCATGGGTTTAGATCCCTGACATGAGACATGTGCACGTGTCACCCCAGCATTGTGGGATAAGGAGAGACAACTGGGGGACTTGTTGGTTCATTCTAGCTAAAAAAGAAAAAGAAAAAAGAAAAAAAAGAAAATGTGAGTTCCAGGTCCAGGAAGACACTGTCTCAAATGAATAAAACTGCATAGTTCACAGAAATGCATAACACACATGCATATATGCTTGTCTCTCTCTCTCTCTCTCACACACACACACACACAAGAACCATGAATACCTACTCGAACAAAAGAATGAACTTTCCACCTAAATATTATCTATTATTAAAGATAAACAAATATGACTCCTTTAAAGGAAAACTATACATAAATTCATAAATACACAGATTTATTAAGATTGAATCTTACATTTCTGCTCCATAAGCTACTAATATTTTGAATTTTGTTATCTATTGTCTGTCTAGGCTACTAAAAGTCCCTGAGCTGTTTTGGTTTTTGCTTTTTACAATACTTTAAAATAACATTTCTTCTGTTTTATTACAGAGCCCATCCACCCACTTTAGAAATGGGGAAAGTGAGGCTGGAGGTGAGGTCATCCGTTTTCAGAGATTTTTTTTCACCTGTGGTTGAGAGAAATCTAGGACTAGCACCCAAGATCCTTGCTTCTGGACTCAACAGTCTTTCCACTATGACACTCATTTAGATCTTGTTTGCTCAGACCTGGGAAACACGCAAAGAAATCGCAGGATGCTAACATTGAATTGGGTTCTTCTCGTTTGAAATCCAAATCTTACAAAGCCCCAAATGCAAGGCATGGTCTGCAGATTTGTCCTCTAAGCTCTGTCCAACATGCACATAAAAAATTAACAAGTAGCATGGTCTCCAAATTATAGAATGCTTTGGAACATTGATGTCAGTATTAGAACCCAGGAATGGGAATGCATCCAACATAAGCGCTGATATCTCTCCTTCGTGTTTTCCTCTAAAAATGTCTATGGTGTCATAGAAATATGAGTGGGATTTCTACTCACTGTAGGACCCGTAGACCTGCAGAGCGTGAGAACATCTGTCGGATGTGTGTATTCTACATTTCACAAAGAGCAAAGCCCAGGCTCACAAAAGAAGAAAGGATGCGGACCTTTTTCTCATTATCTGTGCCTAGAAACTACAAGACAACAGAAACAGATGACTCCCATTCTCTCACTGTGAGAAACTTGAATGGCACATCATTCAACATTCCTCCAGAAACTACGGCTTCCAAAATCCCAGAAGCCAGGCTGGCCAAAGAATCTCAGTGTGTGTGTGTGTGTGTGTGTGTGTGTGTGTGTGTGTGTGTCTGTGTGTCTTTGTGTGTATGCATCTGTGCTTGCATGTATCCACATGCCTCTGTGTGTGTGTGTGTGTGTGTGTGTGTGTGTGTGTGTGTGTTATACATGTAAGGATGGAAGACAATCTCTTGTTCTTCAGAAATCTTTCAGCTTTTTTCTGAGACAGGATTTCTCACTGGCCTGGAACTTACCAAGTAGGCTAGACTAGCTGGCCAGAGAGCTCTAGGAATCTGCCTGTCTCTGCCTTCACAATTCTGAGATTACAAACAAGCACCATCCGTAGCTTTTTTATGTGGTTTCTGGAAACAAAAATCAGGTTTTTGTGTTTGCAAGGCAAGTAATTTACAACTGAGCTGTCTGTCCCAGCCCCAGAGACTCTTATTTCTGAATGCAATATGCCAGAATCAATGCACCTCGCCTGACCTGCATTTTGTAGACGGACAGCGAATGCGACAAAAATGAACTGTTTCAGGTCTCTGGTGAGGCGGCTGGGTGAGCTTGACTTAGTTTTAGTCTGGTAATTGTGTCTACCTCTTAAACGGCTCTGACAGAGTTGAAGCATCATGATGGCCCAGTATACATGCATTTGGCTTTCCCTGTGAGGAGTACACCTTCTAGTTTACTCTTTAGGGTGAGAACTAAAATGAACTTTCTTCTGTCTTGACTGTATAACTGACTTAGGTGGGTCTTTAACTTGGGACTCATTCTTTAATGGACAGCCACGGGTTGATTGTTGGGCTTGTAGGTAGATAGACAGCAAGCAAGCAACAAGATAGATGATGATAGGTGACAGATGTAGATATATAAAAATAGACAGACAGTAGATAAGTAGATAGATGATAGAGATATAGTAGATTTCATATATCATACAATTTGCCTATTTAAACTGTACAGGCCATAGCTTTCAGTATATTCCCATATTTAGTATATCTAGTATAATGCCACCATTATCACACTTTTAGAACTGTATCGACACCTCAAAAAGAAATTCTGAAGGTTGAGGGTGATTATAGTTCAGTTGGCAGAGTGCCTTCCTAGCACCTAGCACCTAGCACCTAGCACCTAGCACCTAGCACCTAGCACCTCCCCTCTTGGTTTGGTTCCCAGCATAAACCACAAGTGGTGGTGTCCAATGTCATCTCAACATTCAGAAGATGCAGCTAGGAGGCCCAGAACTTTGCAATTATTCTCAACTCTATTCTGAGTCTGAGATCCCCTGGTATACCTGAGACCCTGTGAAAAAATTAAGAGAGGGAAAAGGAGGAAAGAGAGATTGAGGAGCAGGAGCAGGAGGTAGAGAGAGACACAGAAAGAGAGAGAAACACAAAGAAGGCCTGTAGCCTTAATTTCTACTCTTCTATCCCCATCACCACACAGTCCTATTCCCCAAATATACTTTACTCCGTCAACAGATTTCCCAGTTATGGAAATGTCATATGAACAGAATCATACATTACATGGGCTTTTGTAATTACCTTTGTCCACTTAGTACCACTGTGATGACATTAGTCTTCAGATGACAAATGATCCCCCAGCCAGTAACTCCTTCATCTGAAGCCCAGACCATATGGGTCAAAGACAAGCTATCTCTATCCAATTCCTGACCCATAGAATTCATGAGAGTAATAAAATGTTTGGCTTCCAACACTAAGTTTTGGAGTGGTCCATTGCACAGCCATGGTAACCCGAACAGATACATAGACCTGTCAGCACAACTCCAGCTCATTCCTTCGAGGTCTATCCATTTCTCTGAATTCTCACCAGTTGTATTGGAGCCTTGGGGTTATTTGGATAAGAGTTATTGGATCTCATTTCTTTTTCCATAAAGCTAGGACCAGCTGCAAGCTCCCTGAAGGCAGCAACGAATGTGTCATTTTGACAATTATAGCTCAACACTGGCCACAGTGCCTGGAGCACACGAGTGGGCTGTCCCAGTTATCTAGTGTGTCATGGAGGCTACCCCAGAGAACTTGGAGGCTTAACACAGTGGCTAGAAAATTATGGTCTATGGACAGATATGGCCTATTTAGACAGCTCTTTGTGTAAATGAAATGTTAGGAACATTCAACAATACACATGCTCTCTGGCTCCCTTTTGGTGGGCATGAATATTTGGAATAAATACCTTAAGTCCTTTGTGCAAAGCCTGAAAGATTTACTATCTGGTCTTCACACAAAAGGGTGGCAATCCCTGGCTAAACACAATACATTCATGAGACTGTATTCACGTGAGACCTTGGCTGGTACAAGAATAACTAAGATGGTCTCTGTGGTAGCTAGTTTTAATTTTAACATTGACATAACCTATTATCACCTAGGAAGATAATCCCAATGAAGGATTATCTACATTGAATGGGCCTGTGTGCGTTTCTTTGGGAAATTATTTTAAGTTAATTGATATGGGAAGACCAGTTCACTGTGGGCAGCCCCATTCCCTAGACAGGAAGTCCTAAACCATATGAGTTACTAAATCAAGTTGAGCATGAGCAAGCAAGCAAGTAAACAACCATGCATTCTTTTCTCTCTGCAGTTGACTATAGATGGGTTGTGACTGTTTTAAGTTCCTGGCTCCTTGAATTCCCAGCCAAGACAGACTGTAATCTGCAATTGTAAGATAAAATAAACCCTCTGTCCCCTATGTTGCTTTGGGCATGATATCTTATCACAGCACCAGAATACTAGAACAATGTCACTCATATGATTCTGTCAAGTCAGTTTTATGTGCTGTGACTGATAGCTAAGAGAAACAATGCAATAGGAAGAATGGTTTATTTTCACTCCTGGGTGTTAGGAGTTAGTCTATGTTTGCTTGTGTCTGGAATAGTGATGCGGATGAACATCATGGTGGGAGGGTGTTGCACAGCAGAGCTCCTTACCTGATGATGGACAGGAACCAGGGAGACACTAGAGAGAGTTAGAGACAAGATACCTTTAGTCAGGGTTGGAATGATAGTGGCTTCCATAGGCTCAAAGATTTGAATGTGGAGTCATGAAGGAAGTAGCACTATTTGAAGGATTAGGACATGGGGCCTTGGAGGAAATATGTCACTGGGAATGGATCTTGAAGTTTCAAAAGTCTATGCCAAGTCCAGAGTCTCTCTCTCTCTCTCTCTCTCTCTCTCTCTCTCTCTCTCTCTCTCTCT
>NW_021604614.1:4105828-4111852 GCF_004785775.1 Grammomys surdaster
GTGTGTGTGTGTGTGTGTGTGTGTGTGTGTGTGTGTGTGTGTGTGTGCAGAACAGGATGTAGCTCTTGGCTACTTCTCCATCAGTGTGTTTGCCTGTGTGCTGCCATATTGATAATGGACTAAGCCTCTGAAACTATAAGCAAGCCCTCAATTAAGTGCTTTCTTTTATATAAGAGTTTCCTTGATCATGGTGTCTCTATGCAGTGATAGAACTCTGACTAAGACACCCTCCAGCTATTCCTTCCAGCTGCCTACCAGTTCTACACCTCCCAAATGGTTCATCCCACTACTGAATCTACTAAGAGATATAGGTACTGACTATAAGAACTATTGTGATCTGATTGTCTGTCAAACTGTCCTCACAGACAGACTCAGAAGTATCCTTTAAACGTCTTTAGTCTGGGGCTGGTGAAAAGGCTCAGCAGGTAAAAGAGCTTGCTGCTGACTCTGACAACCCAAATTCTGTTCCCATAGCCCAAGTGATGGAAGCACAGAACCAACTCCAGCACGTTGCCTTCTTAACTCTATATGTTAAACAAATAAATGCAAAAAAAAAAAGTGTGTGTAGGGGGGTGGAAATCAAGAAAAATTTGGACTGGGAGTTAAATAACATTTTATTGTGTGTCTTCACAGGAAAATAAGACATCTAGGCAGGAATCAGAGCAGAGACTCTTCCACTGTGGCCCCTGCCTCTTGCCCTTCTGTCAGTTACACAAGGATGGGTGCACACAGCCTTTCTTGTCATTCAGCAGTAGCAACTGCAGCTGGTTAATTACCAGTCACACAATCTTTCATTCACACCACTCTGGAAGCCAGGCTCCCACACATCTAACCTTACCACAAGCCCTGTGTTCCTTCCTCTCCTGCAGGGGCATAGGGTGGGGGGTGGCAGGTTTCAGACTTCACAAAAGCACTAGTTTAAAGCCCAACAAAGACATGCTTCACACTCAGTGAAAATGAGGGACTGAAAGAAACAAGAAGCTTAGTCTCCAGTTTTGATTCCTTTCTCTCACCATCCCCTACTAAAGAAGGCAAGGTAAAGCCTCCTGATTCCTGCTCTGGAGATGTAGCCAGGAGAGACCATGCTGTAACAACTGCCCATGTTCTCTTACCTCTGCCATCGTAACTTGGACCTTACAGCCCCTTAGACTCTGTACAGCTTTTGTATTAAGCTAATTAATCTCTCTTCCTGCCCCTCTGTTTATTTTATTACTTCTTCACAACTTACCCCCAAAGAACACTTCTGGAGCAGGGGAGAGATAAAGATGGGAAAATGAAAGTAACAACAAAACCATTTTAGTCCCAGGCAAGCATTTTACTGCTGAGCCACACCCCCAGCCCTTCACTGGAGAATTCTAGTCAGAAGCTCTACCACTGAGCCACACTCCCAGCTCTTTGCTAGAGGAGTCTAGGTAGGCTCTCTATCACTGATATATCCCCAATCCTTCCTTCATAACTTCTGATTGCTCACAACTGCCTGGACCTCCAGCTCCAGCATATCCAATGCTTCCTTTTGGCTTCTGTTGACTTTCATTCATGTAACTCACATGTGCACACACACACACACACACACACACATACACACACACACACACACACTGCACACCCACATAAGAACAAATCTTTTTTATCAAAGATCTTTGAGACACGGGAGAGAGATGGATTACTTATTAAGAACACATACTGTTCTTCCAAAGGATTCAAATGTGCTTTCCAGCACTCACATTGGGCAGCTCAGTCATCTGTAACTCCAGGCCCAGAGGGGACTTGATGACTTTGGCCTCTATGGATATCTGATCTCATGTGCACACACCCCCACCTTGCATAAGCATAATCTAAAATAATTTTCTTAAAAACTTGAAAATAATACACTGTTATACTAAGTATAGAAAACATTAGGGTGTATATGAGTAAGCTTATTAAAGATCATATAGGTCCATTGGGGAGGCTGGCTAACATGCTACCTCTTTAACGGATGTGTATTGATAAATAAATTCATGACTCACTAGTACAAAAATGTCTAATTATTTACACTTGATTTTTGTCTCTGACAACTGCTAGCTGCATGTTTGGGTACGCAATTTAATTTCTCTAAGCCCGTTTCCTAATCTTTAAGGTTGTATTAATTTACGTATTCAATTTAGAAGCATTTAACATGATGTGAAAGATAAGAAATTAATAAACACAATGCGCCACATTGTGTACGTATGTTGTATGTGGGAATGTGCATGTGAGTGCAGGTGCTCGCAGAGACCAGAAGAGGGCAGCAGATGCCCTAGAGTTGAAGTCACAGGTGTTTGTAAGTGTCTAACATGGGTACAAGGAACTGAACTTTGTTCCTTTGTGAGAGCTATACATACGCTTAATCATTGAGCCTGTTTTCTAGTCTTCAAGGTTGTCATATTAAATTAGATAGTCAATACAAAAGCACTTAACGTTATGTGGAGGATAAGTGGTCAATAATCATCGGCTATTTTATTATAGTTTTTTAGTAAGTCTTGGGCAAAGGCTTTTTATAAATTATTCTCATAAGACTTTTATCTTTGAAGGAGAAGGAAAGTTGACTATAAAAAAAAGAATTTCTAAAGCATTTACCTGGAAGCAACACAATTGGCAAAGGATTTTATTAAAATTTATTAAAAAGAGATGATCAAGGACATTGAGGGAAAATGGTATTGTGGAAAACAACAATATTACCAGAATAGTGAAGGGCTAGGTACCATCAGAAGACCAAAGATGTTTAGGGATTCATAAAATAAAGGGAGTCAGCGGGCATAGGCATATATTGTTGGCATGGGCATATATTGCTGCAATGTCCTATGATGAAAGCCATCTTGAAGACACTGGATTCATTGGTAAAATTTATGTGAGATTAGCAAAAGGACTCAGTTGGTAAAATGTGTTTACTGTCAGGCCTTATGACCTGAGTCTTGTCTCTAGTTCCCACATGGTGGAAGGAAAGAACCAACTCCTAAACATGACCTCTGACCTCCACATGTGGCATGAATGGATGTTCACTCACATATACACATACTAAATATATGTAAATAAACAAATAAGTTAGCTGTTCTCATACTAGGGACCCATCTTCAGTATTCTGGTGTTTTGAATGAGAAATGTGCATAGTATTCAAATACTTCTTCCTAATGAGTTGCACTGTTTGGGAAGGATAGGGAACCTTCAGGAAGTAGGTCCTTGCTGGGGGGAAGTGAGTTACTGGGGGTGGGGTTTGAGGCTTTATAGATCAGCCCACTCCTGGTTTCTCTCTCTTCTTCCTGTCTGTGGACACAGTATGATTAGCTAGCTTCTTTCTTGTTCCTGTTACCATGCCTTCCCTGCCTTAATGGACTCTATCTCTCTAGAACCACAACCCCAAATAAAACCTTTACTTTCACAAGTTGCTTTTGATCCTGGTATTTTATTCACAGAAGTATGAATACAAAGATGTCCATTTAAATATGCACACAAAACTGCATTTAGAGATTTGTGCACAGATATTTTCAATATCCATTAAAGCATTTTTCTATAATTGCAAAAAAATTTATAAGTCCCCAAAGCCTATGAGTGGTCTGCATAAACATATCATAAAAATTATATTAAGAACTGTAAAATATCCCCATCGATACTCACGTGAAAAACACCATCATGAAAATGTTGTTTTTAATCATTCCTGTTTGGTTGGTCTTCATAACTAAAATTGAATTAAAAAAGAAAACTGCAAAAGAATGCACATGGTGCCACTTTTATAAAAATAAAGTCAGATATTCATGGTTTTTAAATTTTTTATTATATTTATTTCTCTCTTCTGTATATGTACATGTAGTGTGTGTGTGTGTGTGTGTGTGTGTGTATGTGTGTGTGTGTGGTACATGGGGTGTATGTGTGTGGTGTGGTGTGTGTGTGGTATTTGGGGTGTGTGTATGTGATGTGTGTGGTGTGTGTGGTGTGTGTGTGTGGTGTTTGGGGTGTGTGTATGTGGTGTGTATGTGTGTGTGGTGTGTGTGTGTGGTGTGTGTGTGTTTGAGAATGCATGCCGCTTCATGTATGTGTGAATCAGAAGACAGTGTATAGGAGTCATTTCTCTCCTACTATATTTGATCCAGGGATTGGGCTCATGTTATTGCACCCTGCAGCAAGTGCCTTTACCCATTGAGACACATGTCATCCCAGATTCTCATGCTTAAACACCCAACAAATGTGTGAGTATATGGGAACATATGCACACATGAATAAAACACCAAATACTTTTAAAACACCCTTTTCAGAATATTAAAGCCCAGTTGGGAATGAGTAATCACATAAAAAAATTAAGTTGTCAACTAAGAATAGAACTGTTAACTAATAAAGTTCTTACAGGGAAACAGCTAGAAGAAATGGTGATCACACCTAGGATGGAGGAAATAGACAGAAGCAGCCAGGATTATTAAAACTGAAGAAAAAATTAAGGATGGTACCTCAGCCTCTGGGGCTCTGAAGCTGGTGTTACTGAAGAGGCATGATGGTTCTCAGTACAAAGCCCTGGGGGAACTGAACGCTGCATTTAGACACTATCTCGATGAACTATCCCAGGGGAAACTTGTGTTGGTGGAGGGACAAGAAAGTAGAGGAAAGTCATAGCAAGCCCACATAAGGCTCAAGAAAGAACACAAGAAATCCATAGGAGGTTCACAGGAAGCATACAGGAGATCTGCAGGAAACACACATGAGATCCACAGGAAGCACACAGAAGAACCACAGAAAGCATAGATGAGAGCCACAGGAAGTGATAGAAGGTTTACAAGACGTCAGAGGAGAACCACGGGAAATATATATTAGATCCATAGCAAGCGCCCAGTAAGTAAGGACACAAAAGTCCTACAAGAAACATACAAGAGGACCACAGGAAGTACACAGAAGGTTCACAAGAAGTACACAGGAAGGAGAAATTCTCCACTTTCTCTTCTCAAACAACCTCTCTAGCAAACCTGTAGCCAACTCTTACAAGGTCAGATATGTTTGCTTGGTCCCTTTTCTGGGACCACAAAGCCTCTTGTAGTAGAGTCGGTGGCAATGCAAAGTCAGTATCCCAGGGACAAGGGATTTTCCTGAGATAATGTTGACTTCAGGGTCTTGAGACTCCAGGTGTATACACACACACACACACACACACACACACACACACACACACACACACACTGGAATATACAATGAACAATGGCTGTCAATGCAATCTTTGAGTCATTATTCAGAAGCAAGGTAGAGCTGAAAGTTAGTGATTCAATTATTAGAGGTAACACCTCGCAACTCAAAACAGCATACATTTCCATTCCCGTGGAGCAAGAAGAGTCTTTTATGTTTAATTTCCATCATGCTGTGAAGTGAGGTTTTAGCCATAGGTGTCTTATTGATACCAGCAGTGCTCAGAAGGCTCTGACTCTCAAGTCTCTTCAAGATTATCCTCCTGCAGTGTCCCCACCAGCTCCAGCACACAGCCCAATTGAGAAAGCAACTTTTTTTCTTTAGAGGTTGCCTAGAAGTTTTTCTTTTTACCCTGCTAATAGTTATTTTTTCCAGCCTCATTCCTTACATTGTGTCAGAAAGCCTCATTCAGTACCAGGGTCAGTATTTGCCAATAGCATATGAGGATTAATAAAGCTCTCAGCCAGCCAGCCTGCCTTTGGTCAGTATGGAAGAGGGATGGGTGGAATAGACACGGAGCAAATATAGAGAGACATAAAGATACCTTTAAAAATGTCAAGTCAGCATTATTTTTATTATTTTATTTACATCTGTGTGTTTCTGTGCATGTATGGTGTATATGTCTGTGAGTATCTGTGTGTGTGTATAGTGTGTGTGTGGTGTATTTGTGTTTCTATGTGTGTATCTGTGTGTGTGTGTATAGTGAGTGTGGAGTATTTGTGCCTCCATGTGTGTATCTGTGTGTGTGTGTGTGTGTGTGTATAGTGTGTGTGGTGTATTTGTGTGTGTGTGTGTATAGTGTGTGTATGTGGTGTATTTGTGTCTGTGTGTGTCTGGTATGGTGTG
>NW_021604614.1:4111862-4126802 GCF_004785775.1 Grammomys surdaster
TGTGTATAGTGTCTGTGTGTATGTGGTGTATTTGTGTCTGTGTGTGTGTGTCTGGATATATATATATATATATATATATATATATATATATATATATGTGTGTGTGTGTATGTGTGTGTATGTATGTGTGTGTGTACATCCTCAGAGTCCACAAGAATGTATCTGATCTGTTGGAGCTGGAGTTAGAGGTGATTGTGGGACACTCAACGTGGGTGCTGGGAACCAAACTTGGGATGGCTACAAGAAGAACAAACCTGCTTAACCACTAAGCAATCCTCCAGCACCACTGCATGGATTTTAAAACAAGAAAACTGCTAGGGCTAAAGATTATTCAGTCGATGAAGCATTTGTCTTGGAAGTGTGAGGGAGGATATGAGTTCAGCTCTCCATACCCTACATTAAAAGTTGTCCATCATGGCAGGCACAGAACTGGGTAGACGGAGACAGGAAGATTCTGGGGCTTGCTGACCAGCCAGTCTAGCCAAATTGATGAGCTCCAGGTTCAATAAGAAAACTTGTCTCAAAAATAAGATAGAAAGGGATACAGGAAGATACTCTGACATCCACAGGTATGTGCACATACATGCATACGCGCCTACACACACAGGCGCGCACACACACACACATGCACACACACACACACACAGAATGAGACACGTCTTACGTTACAACCACACTACCAGATAGACATTTCACTCTGAGATGGAGTTCCAGGGCATGCTTCATTACACATTCAAATCCTGCCACTGCAGGACGAGTGGTTTTGCAGGAATCGGCTTTCTCAATTCTGCATTTTTGCACCTGTGGAGTCAGGGTAGCGATCCCTATCACGTAGGGTTGTCACTAGAAGTAAATACAATAACAAGGGGGAAAGATCTGGCAAAATGCCTGAAACATACACGGGTTGCAAGTATCAGAGTTTATTTATCCTCTCTAAAAGTTTATGAGCTGGTTATAAAGACCAGACATATCCTTTTTGTGAGCTGAAGAGGAATTTTTAAATCATCCTATTGAAACAGTAGAAAGAACCAAGCCCTATAAACACGGGATTTTTCTCCCATAGATACAGAGCTATAGGAAACTTTACCCTTGTTTCTCTTGGTATATTACCTTAACATTAACCTTGCACTTCAGTTGAGTAAAAAAGGAAGTCTCTTGACCAAGATGTTGCCACAATCAATATGATTAGCAAATAGCTATTAAGTGACTGATGAGAAGATGGTGTGTACAGAATGGGTGCCCTGGAGAAAGGTTGATACCCATCTTCAGAAATGAAGAGAGACAACACAGGCTCTCATCATGCGGCTCTGAATCAGGCACAACTGAAAACTTCAAGTTATTTGTGGAATATTTAATATTTTGAAGTCACAGTTGATTACGATTGCTAGAACCACAGAAGATAAACTTGTGGGTATATATATTTAAGTATATATACTGCTATAAATGAATACAGAGTTTATTTGTGTGTGTATCTGTGGAAATAGTATATGCATATGTAAGTGAGTAATTATATATAAATTTATGTGAGCATTACTGTAATGCTTTTCATGGAAAGAAAAGCAACAGATTTCTACAAAGAGCTCCTTAGTTTTCAAAATAATCCCCCCCCCCCCCCTCGTGGGACGGGAGAAATGGCTCAGTGGTTAAGAGCACTGGCTGCTCTTCTAAAGGACCCCAGATCAATTCTCAGCACCTTCCTGGAGTCTCACAACTACTTGTAACCAGTTCAAGGGGCTCTGACACCCTCTTCCGGCCTCTGTGGACACTACCTACACATGATGCACAAACATACAGCAAAACGGCCAATTTTTAAAAGTAAAATTAAAAATGTCTGTCTCTGTCTTTGTCACTCTTCATCTCCATTTCTCCTAATCGGTCTCTCTGCCCCCTCTTCTCTCTCTCTCTCCCTCTCCCTCTCCCTCTCCCTCTCTCTCTCTCTCTCTGTGTGTGTGTATGTGTGTGTGCCATACATGCGCAATATCTTACCTATGGAGGCCAGACTGGAGGATTGGGTGCCCTGGAGCTATAGTTAGAGAAATATCTGAGTTATCCAAACACAGGTGCCAAGCCCAACACTCTCCATTTTTCAAAACTAAAAAACATGATATCTGTAAAAGTAGAACAAGCTTATCAAATTGAATAATAGAGGAGTGAGAGTTCGGGAAGGTAAACGACCTTGACAATTAAATAACTGAGAAAGAAAGTCAACAAATGAAAGAAACTCCCGGGATTCTGCTCAGAAAAACCCCTATAGGAAAACGTCTGAAGCATATAACTCTAATACAAACAGGGCAAACAGAAAACCATGCTGAAAGAAAACAGAATACCAAAATAAAAGGTACTTGATGGGAAGACAGGGGAGCAAGGAGTCGATGAGATTCGGAGTTACTGACTGCCACTTGGTAGTCATCATGCTGCCTTCTTGGCTAACTTCCGCCGTCTCCTACATCTTATCTGTGACTCGGAGCAAGTCGGCTTCCTAGAGGAGTCTCTGGGATTGAATGAGGTAGCCCTGTTTTCTCTTTTCAGACATGTGAGTGCTCCCAAGGGAATGGGATGGGCTGAAGGAACTGTGGACTGAGTGATGCTCTGGACTTGTGCTGACAGGCAGATGCTCTACCACTGAGCCACGCCCCCAGCCCCTCACTGGGGGATTCTAGGCAGGTGCTCTACCACTGAGCCACGCCCCCAGCCCCTCACTGGGGGATTCTAGGCAGGGGCTCTACCACTGAGCCACGTCCCCAGCCCCTCACTGGGGGATTTTAGGCAGGGGCTCTACCTGAGGGAATGGGATGGGTTGAAGAGAACTCCAAGGGAATGGGATGGGCTGAAGGGAACTGTGGACTGAGTGATGCTCTGGACTTGTACTGACCTCTCGTCTATCAGCTCACACCTGCTATATGTGCTGTCTGTAATTTGTCTCTTCATAGGACTTTTGCAGAGACTGTCCATGGCTGACTATTTGTTTAAAAACTACTAACTGAAGCCAGCAAGAAGCCTTAGTGGGTAAAGTCACTTTTGCCATGCCTAACACCCCGAGTTTGAGCACTGGGACCCACGTGGTAGAAGGAGAGACCCAACTACCTCAATTTGACCTGAGACCTCCACATGTATGCCAGGCAGACATGTACACAATATGCACGCACGTGCAACTGAAATTTTTTATTTAAAAATTAAGATATTAGCAAGAAGTGAGCCTAATGAGGGGCTTTCAATCCAATCATAGTTCAAAGCAGAGCTGCGGGTTCAAAAGCATCAGGAAAGCACAAATAATTTGATTTAGTTAAATAGGTTTAATCACAAAACAATATTAGGTTGATAGGGAAAGTTTGATTCCAATTATATTTGAATAGAATAGAAATGCTCAAAGCATTTAGAAGAAATAATATTTGTGATAGAAAAAAGCAAAGAACTTCATTAAGTGGAAAAGAAGATGTGTTGGAGGAAAGGGATAAATACACCGATTATAACATTAAGCATAATAGGCTGTGTTCAGCTTCCAGTTTTAAATATCATCTACTTAGTGGTCCTGAAGCAGCCTTTCTCAACTCTTAATTAAAATACTTCTTTTAAAACACAGAATGAAATAAAATCCACAGCTCCACAAGAGCACAGGACAAATAGCCTACGCTAGAGCTAGAGACAGTTTCCCATATGCAGCTGATGGAACTAGGATGGTTTACCAGAAAAGGCTACAAGTGTAGCTTGTGGGTAGAGAGCTTTGGAATCAGTAAAGACCTAGAGTATGGCCCATAGGTAGAGCACCTGTCTAGAAAACCCCAGTGAGGGACTGGGGCGTGGCTCAGTGGTAGAGCTCCTGCTTAGAGTCTCCAGTAAGGGGCTGGGGTGTGGATCAGGGGTAGAGCACCTGCCTAGAAAACTCCAGTGAGGGACTGGGGGTGTGGCTCAGTGGTAGAGCCCCTGACTAGAATCCTCCAGTGAGGGGCTGGGGGCGTGGCTCAGTGTTAGCACCTGCCCAGAATCACCCAATGAGGCATGTGGCTTAGTAGTAGAAGACTTGCTTATAATCTTCCAGTGAGGGACAGGAGTGTGGCTCAAACCTTGCCTAGCATGTCCTTTACTAGTGTATTTGAACTTTTTGTCCTGGGAAATGTACTCTTGAAAAGCAATTTCTGTCCTCTCTGACCCAGAGATAAAAAACTGTAAGAGGAAAAAGAACTGAGATTGAGAGAGAATGGGGAGGGAGAGGGGGGACTATTAAATAAAATTAAAGAATCTGATGGAGAGTAAATGTCACTGAGAAAGGACATGACTTTCTCCCTGTGCCAAGACAGAACACAATATCCGTTTGGCACCAACTGGTGTCTGTTTTGGTTTAAATCTGGATTTTGCTCCATGGTTTCCTATTATGTGTGTCTGGTTCATAGCTTGTAGATCCATCATGAAGGCTGTGAAGGTTTTGAAAGGTGGACCTGACTGTTGACTAGAAGTGGACCTTTAAAGCTTAGATTCATCTCTGGTCTTTCCTTCTTGGTTTGCAGGCATGTGAATAAGCCCTATTACATACTACCACCATGGGCAGATCCATTCCCTTTGCCTTCCCTGCCATGATGGACTGGAATCTCTCCAAACCCATGAGTCAAAATAGATCCTTCCTCTCTTGGGTCATTTCTGTCTGGTATTTTCTCACAGCAATGAAGAAGGCTGCAATATTTGCAAAGAGAAGACACAGGAGGGTCAATATTTTCCTTACTGAGTATTGCAACATGTGGTCCTTCTGTGAAAATCAGTCCTTTGTTAGCAAACAGTACATCTTAATTATTATCCTGACAACCTATAATCAAATCATTATTATGATGATTCACCTTATGAATAACAAACACTTCAAATTTCTGATAATTTGGAGATTGAGAAATAGGAACAACTATTTAACAAAATAAAACCAACTAGAACATACAAAGAAGAATTCCTAATTTGGACTTTGTTAGAGTTATGCCCTAAAGACTAAAGTTAGGGCTGGAGAGATGGTCAGCGGGCACAAAGGCTTGCTAGGCAAGCATGGGGGCCTGAGTTTGAATTTCTAGAACCCAAGAAAAGTCAAGCTCCAGCAGATAATCTCAGGAAGATGGGAGGCAGAGACAAGAGAATCCTGCAATACACAATCACAAAAACAATCAAGAGATCCAACCTCAAACAAGACACAAGGTGAGGACCAATACCTAAGGTTGTGCTCTAACCTCAACACTCACACTCATATTCATAGGCATGAATGGATGTGCAAGCATGATACACATACATTCTACATATGCATAAAGACAAATTAATTTTAAAATGAGTTGAATTCATAATTTTTGTCTTAATTCAGAGGAACATTTTGGGCTCTATAAAGATATTTATGATTAACACCCCCTGTTAGTATCTGTGTGTGTTCATAATGTTCTAAGCCATCAGTGTCTCTCTCTACCATATTGTTCAAAGGATTTACTGTACAATTAACAATACTTCATCCTGCTCAAAGCATTTCAATTCCCATTGTATCACTAGATCCACACAGTCACCAGGGACAAGAGGCATGCAATGGACTCCCACCATCCTTTGCCAAGATCTGTAAATACATGTGAAGAAAACCCATAAGATGTCTCAGTTACTTTGAGAGAGGAAGATCCAGAAGGAACATAGAAAACTAATTACCTTTTGTCAGTCTTTTTTCTGACCTCAGCAGCTGGTGAGTGTGTTCAAATTGAGATCTTTTTTTCTGAGTTGGAAGCTTGTAGATCTGGGAACATTCCTGTATCAAATTCACATTTCAATAGAAGTGGAAATAGGGGCTGGAGAGATGAGTCAGTGGTTGAGAGCATGTATGTGTATCGCTCTTTCAAAGGACAACTTTGTTCCAAGCACTCACATTAGGCAAATCACAACCATCTGTAACTCCACCTCTAGGAGTGGTGCCCTCCTGTGGTACTCATGAGCAACTGCACTCACATGTACATACACGGGGAGAGACAGACACAACTAACAAACATTTAAGGGGAGGCGTTTGTGTTTGTTTTGTTGTCATTTGTTTTGTTGTTGTTGCTGCTGCTGTTGTTATTGTTTTGGTTTAGTTTAGTTTAGGTTTTCCTTTCTTTTTTACATGCTAAAAATTAAACCATGAATCTCCCACATCTAAGGCATGTGCTCTGAATGTAAGCAGTGTCCTCATCTCCTCCCCAGGGACTTCTAGGCAAGTGCTCTACCATTAAGCCATTCCTCCAGCCTCTGACTGAAGGATTCTAGGCAGGTGCTCTACAATTGAGCCACGCCCCCAGCTATAGGATGTTTGAGACAAGCACTATAGTACTAAGCCACATTCCCAGCTCTCTGTTCAACTTTGATTTTGAACAGGGTCTAAGTTACCTAAAATGGCCTTACAGTCACTTTGTCACCAGCCTTGAAATTGCAGCCCTCATGCCTCAGCTTCCCAAGAGGCTGGAACGGTAGACCTGTGTCAGTCAACTGGACACAAGTGGCTTTTGAAAGGGTAGAGAACTTTATAATCTCACATTTGACTTTGAGTCTCTTCTTGTCCCTCAAGTCCTTGAATTCTTCGATTCTCCCTTACCAGGGTGAATTGCCCTACTTGTTAGAATTGTACCACAGCAAATGTTAGTAAATGATGTGCCTAGTGGTGGCGATTAAGTCAAATCAAACCCATTTGTCACTGAAGCGATGGCCTCCAGCTGTTTATCTAGGAAATATAATTGAATACTAAAGGGGTAAACACTACAACTTGCTGGTTTCTTTTTCACTAGAGATATGGGCTTTAAAATATAAACTGAGGGGTTAAAGAGATGACTCAGTGGTTAAAAATGTGCACCACTCTTGAAGAAGATCTGAGTTTAATTCCTAGCACACACTGTCTGTAACTCCACCTGCAGGGAATCTGATACCATCTTCTGACATCTTTGGGGGCACTTGCAGTCACACACACACACACACACACACACACACACACACACACACACGTATGCGTACCCGTGCATGCATACATACACACTCTACACAATGCCTGTACACTATAAAATAAAGTTTTTAAAATAATAAGATAAAAATGGAAAAATTGAAACCCACGGTAATCCTCTCAAGGAACTTAACAAAGCTATCAAAGATCAATTCATTGCCCCAGTAAACCAAAGTACAACAAACACAGACAATGCGCTTATTGGGATGATGTCTTCTGTAATTTATTTTCCCCCTAAATTTACTGTATTCACCATTTATAAAAGAATCTATCCTCCCACGTCTTCTGTTACATGTTTCTCAATTTGCACTTTCCAGAAATACGTGTCATAACTCTTACTGTTGAGCCAATATGCACGAGAAATAGCAGTCATCAACATATGGACAGAAGTAAAAACTGAAATCTGAAAAACTTTGTTTATTCTGCTTATTTACTCAGAGATAGGGATCTCTTGTGGTCCAGTCTGGTCCTGAAATCACTGTGTAGCCAAGGATAACTTTGAACATCAGACCTTCCTACCTTCAACCTCCAAAAGCTAGGATTGGAGGCATGTACCATACCCAATTTTGCTGGGGGTAGAGCCCTTGGCTTTGTGCAGGCTAGGTAAACATTCCGTTCATTGAGTCACATCCTCAGACCTGAAAAAGGTTTATTAAATGATAGAAATAATATACCTATGATATAGTAGATAATGATACTGCAAATGGGCATAAAATAATTTAATAAAATTGTTTCATTAAAAAACAATGCTTGGTGATACTTGTCTTAGTTAGGGGTTCCATTGCCATGAAGAGACATCATGACCAAGGAAACTCTTATAAAAAACAATATTTAATGGGGACTGGATTATAGTTTTAGAGGTTTAGTCCATTATTGTCAGGGCTGAAGCATGGTAGCATCCAGGTAGACATGGTGCTGGAGGATCAGAGAGTTCTGCATCTTTATCAGAAGGCAAAATAAGGAGACTCTTCTACAGGCACCCAGGAGAAGAGTCTGTTCACACTACGCAGAGGTTGAGCACTAGGAGACCTCAGAGCCAATCCCCATAGTAACACACTTCCTCTAACAAGGCTACACTTCCACCAATAATGCCACACCTCCTAACAGTGCCATTTCCCATAGGCCAAGCATATTCAAACCACCACAATACTCTACAACAGTTGTTAAACATCCTAGGTTCTCTCCAGTTTGAACCATAAGCTCAAGGCTCACACAGGCCCATCTAGACATTAAGAAGTCAGATGAGGTATGACCCATACCTGTGATCTCAGAACTCAGGAAGAAGGGGTGGGAAAATTGAGAGTTCAAGGTCAGCCTGGGAAATGTGGCAAGATCCTATCTCAGGAAACCAAATGCTGGAGATATAGTTCAAGAATAGAGCATATGCCTTCTTTGCTGAACAGTAGACCTTACCTACCTCCAACTAGTAAGAAAGGTTTCTTTTAAAAAGCCAGCACTGGGGATGGTAAGAGAAAGAAGTTTTTTTCATCACCAGAGACTTTGTTTCTTGAACAAGAATTTGAGGCTAGGGATGTGGTTCAGTGGGTAGAGGTCTTGCATGCCTATTATGTATGAGGCCCTGGGTTTCATCCCCAGCATATGGACACAGCACTTGGGTCACAGTGAGTTCAAGGCTGGCATGGGCTGCATGAGATCCTTTCTCAAAAATGAAAGAATAAAAATAAATAAATAAATAAATAAATAAATAAAGTTTTCATTGAAATTAGAAACAGAAGTTTCATTGATAGAACTCTTCCTCTGTCAAGTTATTCTTACCTTTCTTCTCCATATTTTCCATTCAAAGTAGGTTGGGTTTTTTGTATTATTTGAGAATTACACACATGCAAAATGTGTTTCGATCAAGTCCACACCCATTCCATCTCCTTTAATTTCTCCTCTATCCTGTCACTTTCCCCTCCCAACTTCATGTGTGTTTCTCATCAAGTCCACTTAATGTTACTGAAAAATCAAATCTTAGAGAACCTGACCTAAGGTTAACTAACTCAAGTTAACTAACAAGCTGTTACCTGGCACCAGTTTCTAGGCCACGCACCCCACCTCCAACAAAACCTGGATGTAGCCCAGTTTCCAGGTTATTCCCCAACAATCTGCATTCCTAGGTTACAAGCCCACCCATGACACTTCTCTTCCTAACACCCACCAATCAGGAGGAAAACAGGAGTTAAGTTTATGATTTGGCTCCCAACACTAGCTAATTATGTTAAAGGCCATAATGGTCTCCCAATCAGATGTGTACCAGGCTAGATACCCCCCTACTTGTCTCTATAAATGCTTGCCTAAAACTAGGCTCAGCGCTCCACCTTCCTGCTGTGTCAGGGTTGGTAGGAAGGCCAAGCTCAAGCTTGAATAAGTAGACCCTAATGTGATTGCATTTGTTGGCTCCTTGATGGTCTTTGGGGTTCACAAATGTTTCCTGTCACATTATCAATATGTGAGTCAGTATAGTACCATTACAAGAGACGGATGATGAGATGGTTATTCTTGGCTGTCAACTTGACTGCATCTGCAATTAACTAAAATCTAAGTGGCTGGGTACACCTGTGAAGGACGTTTTCCTTGTTTGTTTTACTTTGTGTTTTAAGACAGATTTCTCTACATAGCCCAAGCTGTCTTAGAACTCACCATGTAGACGTGACTGGCCTCAAACTCACTGAGATCTGCCTCCCTCTGCCTTCTGAGTGCTTGGACGAAAGGTATATATATGCCACTATGCTGGGTGCTGGGTTTTTCTTAATCAAATCATTTGAAGCTGGAAGACTCATATTAATCTAGATCTTTTGAGGTGGGAAGATCCATCTTCAATCTGGGTCACACCTTCTGGTGGCAGCCTACATAAAGAACATGGAAGAAGGAAGCTCTTTCTCTTTGCCTCCTTGCCCTCTCTCTTGGCAAGACCATTCCTTCACTGGCATTAGAGCCTCCTTCTTTGGAGTTCTGGTGTATACCGGAGATCAGCTGAGACTTCCAGTCTCATAGACTGAGCATCCACTGGGTCATTGGACTTTCCTTTGGTAGACTGCCATTGTTGGACTGGCTGGATCACAGCCTGTAAGCCACTCTAATAAATTCCATAGACGTATTCATTCTATCAGTTGTTCCTCTGACCCCTGACCCCTGATTAATACGGATCGCCTCTCAGGGGCCATGTCTCCAAATAAAACTGGCTCTCCTTCCTCCGGCAGCCATCAGTTGCCAATAACTCCTCATCTAGAGGTGGGACATCACAAGCCCCTCACCTGTCTGTGCTGGGGTTTTGTGTGGCTCGGTTTGTGCCCGTCTTATATACACAAAGGGTGGGGAAAGGGTACCACCCTGCATGCTAATGATGCCGTGTTCATTTGTCCTGGAGCACAGCCTAACAGAGTCACCCTGTTCCGCTTTTTGTTTTATGCTCTGTTCTGTTCCATAACACACACTTGTTATCCTCATGCTTGGCAAGCACAGCAGAACCAAAGGGATTATATAGTCAGCATCTGGAATTATTCCACAATCATCACAGAGCAAGCTCTAAGCCCCAGTCCTTCTCCTTCCTATAACAAGCAGGTAAAACGAGAACAAGAGAAGACTTGGAGGGTGCACCTGGAGCCAGCCCCCTCAAAGGGAGCAAGCTGGTTAACAGGAATCCAGTGTTCTAAGGGAGGGTGACTTGTGGAATGCAGCCCACATGTGACATGTAAGCAGAGACACTTGGAAAGACTTAGGTAGAAGGCTTTTAACACCACCAAGGGAGACATTCAGATCCTGAAACTCACGGATTCTGTGCCAGCATATAAAAACTGAGTGTAACTCCTAACCTTTAACTAGGCAGAGCCCAGTGGAGACCAAGCAAGCAAGCAAGCAAGCAATGTGCTGGACTCGGTGACATCATTATCCCCATGTACGGTAGGGGGGCAGATTTCCTGCCTCTGCAGATTTCAGCGAGCCAGGAGGGCATGAGGACACCCGAGGATGATCAAAGGTTATTGGCACAGACAAGGTCTTAGCACCGAGGTCTTTATTTTGTGTATATATGTAAGTGTGATGTATGTGCAGACGAAAGAGTGACTACAGAGGCCTCTGTGCTGTGTACCATACAAGATGGCATTTGGAGGTCCTTCTCTATCGTTCTACCTTAAATTCTTGAGGCAAGGTCTCATCAAACCTGGAACTACACTGGCAGTCAACAAACTTCTAAGACCTTCCTATATCCAATAACACACACACAAGCACACGCACATGCACTGTGTTGATGTAACAGGCACAAACCAACACACCAGCTTTTTATATGAGTGCAGAGTATTCAAACCCAGGTCCTCATGTTTGTGCAGCAAGCACTCTCACTCCCGAGCTATCTCCCCAGTCCTATGAGCCTCAATTTTTGACCTGTATTGTAACAGCTTTTGGATGTCTAGGGGACCCCTATAAACTGACCTCAATGGTATCTCTAAAGATAGAACTCACAGTGTTTAGCTATTTTTGTTGTTCTTGTTGTTGTTGTTGTTTGGGGGGGTTGCATGAGTGGGTGGGTGTGTGGGTGTGTGTCTGTGTGAATGTATCTCTCTGTGTGGCAGCACATGGAGACCAGGGATCAATATCGGATGTCTCTCAATCACTCTCCAGCATATTGTTTGAGACAGGGTCTCTCACTGAACCTGGAGCTCACTAGCAAGCCCCGAGAAGGAAGCCTGCTATCTTTACCCCTCCCCATGCACTGGGATTTCAAACTTGGACCACATGCCTGACCTTCACCAAGTGCTGGGGACCAGACTCAGGTCCTCGTGCTCATTCCAAAAGCACTGCACAAACCAAGCCACCTCCTGGCCTCTGTGTGTAACTAGCTGGGGGGCAGTACAAGTGAGCGGTTGCGTGCCCATTCACAGCCACCGCTCCCCCACAAATATTGGTTTACAGATTCATCACTTCTACATCTCACTCCACCATCTATGATAATACACGGGGCATGACTTCCTCTATACAGAGGATTTCATCATGCTAATATTCCATGGGAGGGCGTTTTGCTGTAAATGAAAAGAGAGAGAAAATGCCGTAGGCCTATCTCCATGCTGGATCTATTAGTTCCACAGCCAGCCCTTTCCCAGCTCAACTCCAGCTGACCCCTACCCAGCACAGACCAGGCAACAGCCCTACCAAATCTGGGTGTCCAGTTCTCAGTGTTCAGATAAATAGAATTTTCCCAACCCAAGGAGAAGCCAAGACTGTACGATGCCTCTAAAATATGCACATGTGAGTCCAGGCCAAGTGCAGTCCATGTTCTGGCCCTAGTTAGGAGCTGGCGGCAGTGCAGGAGAAAACAACTAAAGCCAGGCAGATCAGGAGCTGGAGCCCTTTCTGCCTCTACCATTTAAAAGCATCTGGAACCTTGGCAGGTCTGAGGCCATATCATCTTCCCCTGGATGCAGGTTGTGGCAATGCTAGCTGGCTCTTTCAAAAGATTTATTTGTACTATTTGTATTTATGAGTGTGTCTGTGTGTGTAAGTGCACATCTGTATGGGTGCCTCAGAGGTCAGAAGAGGGCATCAAAACCCCTGGAGGTGGAGTTACAGGTTGTTAGGTACCTGTGGTGTTGGAAACCAAGCTCGGGCCCTTGGCTATGCTCTTAACCACTGAGCCATGTCTTCAGTCCTATTGGTTGCTCTCTTTAAAGGCAATATTCACACATACCTTCCCTCCTGACACTTTGAGCTACTAATCTGTCCACCCTCAGACTAGGGGGTTTCAACCAGGAAAGCATGTGGGTGAGATTTCATTTCTCTCTCCCTGTCCATGTCCCTCTCCCTCTTCCTAAACCCTCCTGTTCTCTCTCCTTCTCTCTCCCTCCTCCCTTCTCTCTCTCTTTCCTTCTGTACCTCTTCCTCTCTCTCCCGATTGTGTGTGTGTGTGTGTGTGTGTGTGTCTGTGTGGTGGGAGGATTGTGCATGCACATGCGTGCACCAGCATGCATGCACACCTGAGAGGGCCTTGCCTTTTCAGAGATGACTTCTCACTGGGACTTGGATGAGAGACAGGCTGACTAAATAGCAAACATCAGTGTTTCTTCTGTCTCTGTCTCCTAGCACAGGGATTACAAGTAGGGATTAATCCCTGTGCTAGGCTCTCTGTCACAGTACGGCCCTGGTTTTATCTCTCAGCCCTATGCTCCCAGAAATAAGACTCAGATTCAAAATATATTTACAAATACCTTAGCCAGATATCTAGGCTCTTCTCTGACTAGATATAACTTAAAATATACAATTTAGTCTAGCCTACTTTCTGCCACATGGCTGGCTACCTGTGCTCGGGTACCATGTGTCCGTTTGGTTATGTCTTTCCAGAGAATCTCCCTGCCTCCTTCTCTCCCAGAATTCTTCCTCCTCTCATGTCCCACATTCTATATCCTGCCTAGGCCACAGGCCATAGGCTTCTTAATTGACAGGTGATGCATCCATACAGTACACAAGATGTTCTCTCTACAGCTCTCTCACACATGCTCTCTGGGGTAGAACTCAAGTCTTCATGCGTGATCAGCAAACATTTTAGCAACTGAGGCATCTCCCTGCGCCACCCTCTCTCATGCTTAAAAGTAGAGGGTTGGTGTGTGTGTACCACAGCACTCCGGGAGAGGTCAGAGGACAACCTCAAAGGTCAGCCCTCACCTTCCACTCTGTTTGAGACGGGGTCCGGTGCTCACTGTTACGCATGCCAGGCTAGCTAGCCCATGAGCTTCCTGTCTCCACCTCCCATCTCCTTGTAGGAGCACTGAGATTTCAGTGCATCCAGAATTATGTAGGTTCTGGAGAACCTAACTCAAGTTCTCACACTCAGATGGCAAGCACTCTGCTGACTGAGCCATCTCTCAACCCTGGGGCTTCATTTCTAAATTCTGTGAGCAACCATGCTGACCCCAACTTCTGCTGCGCTCACTGTGATCCTCTCCTGCCCATGTGATGCTCAAAGAACATCAGTAGCTTGAGATTCAACCTTGGATCCCCATCTCTGAGGTCCCCTGTCTCCCCCCTCTAGCCCTATCTGTTGTGCCTGGTTCTCCCAAACCAGCATCAATCCACCTGAAGCCTGCTCTGTCCACAGGAGTTGTTTCAATACAGCTCTTCATCACCTATAAGGAGGCAACTTACTGTAAGCCCTCACTGTGCCCCCATGAGTAACCTATGGGCCTTCATCTATGGGCCTATACGTAACTTCACCTATGGGCCTATAAGTAACCCCTCACCCATTATCATAGTTAGGGTTTCTATTACTCTAATAAAACACTATGACCAAGAATAACTTAGAGAGGAAAAGGTTTATTCCAAGTTACCCTTCCAAATAACAATCCATCCTTGAGGGAAGTCAGGGCGGGAACTCAATTAGGTCAGGAATCTGAAGGCTGGAACTGAAACAGAGGCCATGGAGGAACGCTGCTTACTGGCTTGCCCTGCTTATAGTATACAGGACCACCAGGCCAGGGATGGTACCTTCCACAGTAAGCTGGGACTTCCCACATCAGTCATCTATCAAGATAATATGCGCACAGACTTGCAAGCAGGCTAATCTTAGGCATTTTCTCAATTAAGATTCCCTCTTCCCAGGAATGTCTAAGTGTGTGTCACATTGTCGAGAACCACGCGGCACACCCGTGTGCTCCTGTAAAGAAACCTTTTAGCCGTGCTCCTGTGAGTAATCCCTCACCCATGCTGCTGCAAATAACTCCTTGCCCACACTTCTGTGAGTAATTGCTTGCTCGCATGCCCATGAATAACCTCTCACCCATGTTTCCATAGGCAACCCCTGATTGATCCTCTCTGGGAGAAAACTTCTCAGTAAGGAGGTGAGAAAAAAAGAAGGGAAATAAAAAGAGAGAAGAATGAAGGAAGAAAGGGAAGGAGAGAAGGAAGGAGGGGATGAGGAAGGAAGGGAGGGAGGAAAGGAGGGAGGGAGAGAGGCACCGAGATCGGAAGAGCGTCGGTGACGTGATGAT
>NW_021604614.1:4127202-4173640 GCF_004785775.1 Grammomys surdaster
GGAGGGAGGGAGGGGAGGGAGGGAAGGAGGGGGAGAGGGAGGGAGGGGGGAGGGAGGGAGGGAGGGAGGGACTTGAGTAAACTCAGCTTACCAAGCCTTAACTAGGTAGGATCGTTTTCTATTTTGGTCTGTCACCAGTGCCCTGTCTGGGTTGAGCAGAAATGGAAAAGTTAACAGAAAACCTCCCAAAGGCCCCGGTTCTTAAGGACTTCATCATTTGGGAAAGACTTCAATACATGAATAAGGGGTGCAAATACTCAGTCCACTGTAACTCTTACTCCAAAAGCCCTTTCTAAGAAAAGATGGACAGAATTGGAGAGAAAAGGAGAGGGAGGAGGGGTCACAGGAGGGTCGAAGTCGAGGAGGGCAATGTCCTGTCCCCTGCTTTGAAATAACAACATTTTTCATTTGTAATTTTATTAATTTAAAATTAATTTAGCATATTTAGTCATTAAGTGTGCATCTTCTCTCGCGGGATCCTCAGATTAAATTTCCATATGATTAACCCTGTTTACAAACTCCGTTAAATTCCCTCAAGCATCTTATAATATGTTTGTAAATATTTCTCCCAAATAGTTGAAGCCTCTCAGGAAGATTTACAGATTTAACAAGAAAGGTTGCCAGGTCCTTCAACAACTTGAGGATCCAACCAGTCGAAGCAAGGAACGTAACGGCTCAGGTTCCAGAACACTCTGTATTAGGATGGCCGTGCTCTCTTAAGTGGAATCTTTCCTTCCCTCTCCCCCATCCTCCCTTCACCCCTGCTTTTCCTCTTCTCTTTATTCCTCTGTCCGTCCCTTTTTTTTGCTTACTTTCTTTCCCTTCATTCTTCTGGGCATCCTTTCTCATCTTTCCTTCCTTCATCTCTTCCTCATCCCCTCCCCCCTCTCATTTCCTCCTTACTTCCTCTCTCATTTCCTCATTACTTCCCCCTCTCATTTCCTCCTTACCTTGTCCCTTCCTTGATTCTGATTTCCTTTCTCCCTCCTCTTCCTTCATCCTTCTCTCTCCTTCTTCCCTTCTTTCCTCCTCCCTTCCCTCCTTGTTTCCTCCTTCCTTCCCCTTTTCTTATGTCTTTCTTCTTTCCTTCCTCCTTTATTTACTTACACAAGGCAACATTTTTTGTGATTCCTATGCATTGTAAACTTCATCACAATTGCAATCCTGGCTGTTAAGTTAATACATTAAGTACTCCCTCAGATCAAGCAAGATAAACAAAACAAAATAAGGCATGAACTAGCCACACTGCAAATTTATTCATTAACACAAGAACTAGCAGATTACCCACCCATTGGGCATCAGGTTGAAGACAGAAGGCTGGGCATATGCCAGGCTTCATCAGTCAATTAGTTGCTTGCCTTACGAACTTGAGGCCCTGCATTTGACCCCCAGGGCCCATGTAAAGATGTCAGATATGGTCACACAAACTCGCAAACCCAGCACTAGGGAGCCGGAGGTGGGAGAGACCTACTGGCCAGATAGCCAGACAGACTAACACAATCAGTAATTTCTAGGCCAATAAAAGACCCTACCCTAAAGGAAGTAGGCAGTATTCCTAAAGGTAACACCCAAGGTCATCCTCTGGCCTACACACACACACATACACACACACACACACACACACACACACACCCCATCGTGGACACCAAGATGCAAGTATCCACCCCCACATACCTAAACACTCAGGAAGGCATACATACATGAATAATTTTTTTTTCATATATGGAGACCAATTCTCTCAGCTCAATTGAATAACAGAGTTGACTCTCTCCTGGTCTACATAGGTGATACAATAGATGTCCAAGACTTCATATGTGTCATTTCTGTCCCTTCAGACTCATGTCCCAGCTCTGAAAGTACCATCTTTCTTGAGAAAGAATGGGATGGAGGTCTAATTCCAAGCATTGCATTCAGCGTTCTGTGTAGAGACACTATCAGGCTGTTGTTCCTGGCAGGATGCCTCTGACAATACCTTGCATATAATAGGTGCTCATTAAAATAAATTGTGCATGGACGTCAAGCTGGGAGAAGCTACCCTGTAGTTTAAACACACACGCAAGCTTGTGGTTATTATCTCACACCACTCAGGGAATAAAACCTGTGACAAAGTGAAAATATACAGCCTTTACCTCAAAATGAATAAGAGTTTATTCTGGAGCCAAATATGAGTGATCACGGCCAGGGAACACAGATTCAGGTTACCCCAAATATGTGGTATCCATTTCATACAGGTTTTATTGTAATAGAACTAAGAAAATCATGAATAAAGATGTTTTTCAAATACATTGGTATGTAGATCAGGCAGCCTCTGGAGCAAAAAAGAGAAATCTCCTTTATAGGTCCCCGGTACTATCTGATGGTACGCTTAGCTTCTGAATTTGTGAGATCTAAGAGTCTGTTCTAATTTCATTCTGTTGCTGAGATTAAACATTCTGACCAAGCAGTGAGGATGTGACTTGAAGATGGGGAGTTTATTTGGTTTACACTTCCAGTTTACAATCTATCACTGAGGGAAGTCGGAACAGGAACTCAGGGTGGGACCCATGGAGAAGCACTGCTTGCTGGCTCACTTCCTGGTTCCGTCTTTGGCTTGCTTGCTTGTTTAAAGGCTTATACTCAGCTAGCTTTGTAACTTATCCCAAGACCAACTACCTAGGGATTGTATCACCCACAGTGGGCTGGTCCCCATTGTATAATAGTCAATATCACCCCAGACAGACACAGGCCAATCCAATTTATAATCCATGGAAGCCTTCCTCTCAGATGACCCATCAAGTTGAAAATTAAAGCTAACCGGGATAGGGGCTGTTCCTAAATTCCAAAAGGATCTGCCCAATACTCACAAGAATATTAAGTCATACATAAAGACAGCAATGAAGGATTACGTTGGGGTTAAAATACTCCAAGATAATTTGATTCTAGACCTGCAACATCCCAACTTCTCCACCATCACCAAACCAACCGTATTTATTTTGAGACATGGTCCCACTTCATGGCCCTAGCTGGGCTGAAACTCACTATGTACATCAAACTGGTCTGGAACACAAAGTCATCCACCTGCTTCTGCCTTCTGAGGGCTGGGGTTAACGGTGTGCATCACCATGCCCAGCTTCATCCAAAGTTCTAATCAGTCAACCAGATTTTGTAGAAGGTTCGATCAATGTAGGATGGGCTTCTTTCTTGGAACTTTAGTTTATGTGGGGAAAGATAACAAAATAAAGGCAGGTATCATTTAATGAGCAGGGACTCTCTGACCTGACCTTACTGAGAGTTTGATGACATCAAGTCAACATGTTCCCTTCTGCCCTTCAAACCTCAGCCCATCAGAAGATGGGGGTGGGCTCTCATTCTTACAGAGATCCACTCTCTGCTCTCTTTTCTGCCCTATAACTACCTCAACCCATAAGCAGATGAGTGGGCTTTAATTCTTTGAGATACCCACTCTCTGCTGTCTTTTCTCCCAAACAAAGATCTGGGCTGATATCAAGTCCCTGGTTCCCTTGTCTGTCTGTCTGTCTGTCTGTCTGTCCTTCTGGTTGAACCTTCGTGGCCCAGGAAACCTATAGCCCACCCCTGGAACTCTCTACCCTTCTCCCCACTTTAACTAATGCATAAACTTCCCTCCACGAAAACTAGCCCATAATACGAGCTACCCTAAAAAAATCCCACATCGCTATTCACCCTTGCAGCACTTCAAC
The DNA here is from genome assembly GCF_004785775.1 of Grammomys surdaster. Classification (NCBI taxonomy): domain Eukaryota; kingdom Metazoa; phylum Chordata; class Mammalia; order Rodentia; family Muridae; genus Grammomys; species Grammomys surdaster. Next base: position 4,130,901 of record NW_021604614.1, read on the forward strand.
CATTGGGAATAATACTGCCAAGTTCCTGAGTTGTGGGTGTGGCTCAGTTAGTAAAGCACCAGCCCCAAGTGAGAAAGCCTTGAGATCTATGCCTAAGCACTGCATAAACCAGTCATGGTGGTACATAACTGTTATCTCAGCACTTGAAAGGTAGAAGCAGGAGGATCCGCACTCCAAGGTCATCCTCAGCTACGTAACAAGTTAACAAAACTAACAAAATAAAATAAAAAATTAAAGCATGGGTTCAAATGATGGCTCCGTCATTAAGAGCACATACTGCTGCTCTTGCAGTGGACCAGAGTTCGTACCTAGCACCCACACCAGAGGACTCACAGCCCCCTGTTAACTCCAGCCCCAGGGGATCTGCCACTGTCTTCGAGACTTTATAGCCGTCTGCATTCACACATGGACATTCACACACAGAGACACACAATTAAAAATAAGATAAGTTCTTTAAAAAAAAAAAAAAAACCTTCTCAATTTGTTACTTTGTCCTATGTCCCGGTCTCTCAATCCTCTCTCAGAGAGTGGCAAGAAAAAATAACTTACCCAGCTGGCAAAAGACATTGGTGGATACCAATTCTGTTGGGGGGTGGGGAGGTAGGGAGGCTCTTTGCTCTGTTTGCTGGCCTTTTGCTTTCTATCCCCTATTTAGAATTCTCCAGAATCCAGGGAGGTCAGTTCCAGACAGCCAAGGGCACATAGGGAATAGAAAGGAAAAATAACGGCAAAAAGGCACCCCATGGAGCCAATCAGTGAGGTGAAGCTGAACTCCAAAAACTTCACTGTGCTCCCTGATGCTGAAGTTGAGAGCTTTGGTCAGGTACCGAGAGACTGCACAACGAACACACCTGGGTCCCCTGTAGGGGAATCCAAGCAGTCTTTATTGTTGTTTTGGTTTGGGAGGTTTGGTTTTTGGTTTTTCCCAGACAGGGTAGCCCTGGCTGTCCAGAAACTACCCTCAGTCTGGAACTCAGAGATCCTCCTGTCTCTGCCTTTCAAATGCTGGGATTAAAGGCCAGCAGCCAACTCCCAGCAACTCTAGCATTCTTAAGGAAATTAGCAGTAACTATAAGCTATCGGCTGAATTTTATTTGAGAAATAAGCCTTCTAACAAAAGGAAGCCTGTCACCCTTTGCTCTGGATTTATTCTGTTGCTGTGATAAAACACTCTGACCCAAAGTAATTTAGGGTAAAAAAGAGTTTAGTTAGTTTACACTTCCAGGAAAAAGATGGTCACTGAAGGAAGTTAGGGCAGGAAGTCAAGAAAGAACCTGAAGCAGAAACCTTGCAGGAAGGTTGCTTACCAGCTCACTCAGTGCAATGCTTAGCTGGCTTTCTCAAATAGCCCAGGACAGCCTGTCTAGGAATAGCATTCTTCCACAGTGAGTGGTGTCCTACGCCCTTTCATGTCAATTAACAGTCCAGACGATCTGCCATAGGCCTGGCTGATCTGAGCCATCACTCAGTTGACACTCCATTCTCAGGTGGCTCTAGGCTGTATCAAGTGGACACTTAAAACTAAGGACAATAGCTTTCTTATATTCTGAAATGGATGATCTGACTGACCGAGAGCAGCAGGGCTCTTCCCCCAGTGGCCTCTGCACCTGCAGGGTGTAGAAAACAGGAAATGCTGAGAAAATCTGCTTATGCTACTTAGTAAGTCAGCACCTCCCAGCCGTGCCCAGACCCCACCCCACCTCCATCCCCACCCCACAAACCCAGACATACTCCCACCCCATCCCCAACCCCGGCTCTAATCCCAGCCCCACGTTGAAGGTGAATGTTCCAGATGTTAGTTCTTCTGTGAAGGGAAGCTGGCTAGGTGAGTCTGAGAAGGTATAATTACAGCGGGAGCATCTCCAATTCTGATACCCGCGGGGCTTTCTGTGCCAAGCGAACCCCTGAAAGAACCTTTGCCACAACTGCCATCAAAACTGCCAGCAGGGGAGCGACCCTGTTATTAAATACCGCTCAGCTCCTGTGCTCTGAAAACATAATCGGATGTGGTGAACCTGGAGAGGAGGCCTTTCAAAGGTGGGATGAGGAAGAAAACAGAGGGAGGAGATGGCGGGAAACATACAAATGAGGTGTAAAATTTGATTAGAAACCCAGGGATGGGAGAGAAACTGGTGGTTGAGGTAGAAAGACCTTGAAGCGCTCTCTCTCTCTCTCTCTCTCTCTCTCTCTCTCTCTCTCTCTCTCGTGTGTGTGTGTGTGTGTGTGTGTGTGTGTGTACACGTATTCGAGTGTGTAGGCCAGAGAACAATCTCCAGCCTCGTTCTTCAGGTGCCATCTACCTTGTGTTTTGAGGCAGGCCTGCATCCCTTGGAAGGTGGTTTTCTAATAAACTGGCTTTTCCGGTTCTTGTTGAAGGACACAAAATCGTGGATTCCCCTCCAGAGGGGCCTATTGAGCCCTGGTATTCATTTTTCTAGTCTCCTCACCCCTCCCTCTCTCTCATCTTGATAAAATACCCCAACAACAAGCAACATAGCAGAAGAAATTTTTTTTCAGCTTACAACTCCAAATTACAGTTCTTTGTGTTGGAGAAGTCAAGGCACGAACATAGGTCATCACCTCTCAAGAGAGGAGAAACACATGCAATCTGCTACCTGCCCATGTGCTCAGCTGGCTTTCTTCACTCTTAGAAAGTTTAGGGCCCAGCCTAAGGAATTGGAGCCTCCCATAGTGGACCGGGTCAATTAAAATAAAAAAAAATTTCCTCACAGATATGTCCTCAGGTCAACCCGATCCAGATAACTCCTTAATTAAGACTCTTCCCACATGCTTCTAGGTTGCAGGAGGTTAACATTTAAAACTAACCATCACACATACCAATATCACTAAGGCCAAGAGAACACTACAGCAAATGCCTGGTGGCTCTTTCCAGATATTTGAACTGTATGTGGAAGAATGGGGGGCATTTAAAGTACTCTTCCTTTCAGGGGAGAAAAAGTTGACTACAAAAAAAAAAAAGGTTGGGATATGAGTAAAGGTATCCCCACAAGACCCTGAATCTTAGAGCAACTGGCTAACATTTCTCTCCAAGCTCTTGCCCCATTCCCTTAAGCATGCTTCTTGGCTGAAGTTGAATTTGTGTCCTTGTCCTCAATGTAGGTTATAGAACATTGTAACACAGGCCACATCTGCTTTAAATTTCTCTAAACTCCAGTGAGTGAAGAAAAAAAAAAGTATTTAGTTTTCATGGAACCAGAATCTTTTACACTTTGGAAAACCTGTGATAAGTTAATCTGTTGTTAACTTGATGAAATCTAGAATCACTTGGGAGATGGGCCTTCGAGCATCCTTGTGGGAAAATGTTTCATTAGGTTAACTGAGGTGAGGAGACCTGTCCACTGTGGGTGGCGCCAGTCCCCTGTCTAGGACCCTGGACTGTATAGAAAGGAATAAAAGAGTCAAATACAGACATTCATCATTCTGATTTCTAACTGTGGACACAACATAACCAGCTCCCTCAAGCTCCTGCAGCCAGGACTCCCCTGCCCTGGTAAACTACCCCCAAGACCCATGATCCCAAACTGAACCCTTTCTCCCTTAAGTTGCTTTTGTTAGAGTCATTGTCATAGTAAATGAAAAGTAGGATACCTTGCTTGAAAAAATAAATCTAATATTTAAACACCAGATTCAGTACCAAGTGAATGTTCCTTCAGAATAAAGGTCCTCAGGACAAATTACAGATTTTGAAAACAAAACTAGAAAAGAGCACAGACTTTTATTAATGAATGGGCTCCTGTCCCTTTATACTGTTTTGTGTGGTTTTGTTTTGGTAGTTGCTTGATGTTGTTACTCATGTTACCATTGTTGTAGTTGTTACTGTTTGGTTCAGTTGTTACTATTCTCTACTGGAGTTTATTGTTGTTGTTATGTTGTGTCATTGTTGTTACTATGGTTATTTGTTGAGTAGTGTTATTGTTGTTGGTGATAGTGGCTATTACTGTTGTTTGTGGGGTTTGCTATTATTGCTGTCTTGTGGTTGTTTGTGCCAGGCTGATGGCCAGAGCCAGGACCTTACCCATGCAAGGCAAGCATCCTACTGCTGAACTACAAGCCTAGCTCTTTTTCTAATGCTTTTTAGCCTCCGATTTCTCAGCCATGTAATCTTTGATTGCCTTTTGATGCGCTGAGAATTTTGTAATACCATTTTTGATAGCAAACATGGTTGACCAAATTTGTTTTGAATTACTGGGAGTTTAGAGATGGCGATTTGAGCATCAAAACTTGTTCATAGTAATGTTGTTTATCGAGTCCTTTCCTTTGATAGCTGGAAGATTTGGATGCATTTTCTTGTGCAAGGACTAATCTCCAATACTATAGCTTGATTACTCTGTGTAATTGGGAAATAAACAGAACATTTTCCTGGTGGCATGCACCACTCAACACGCTGTGACACCAGATGTGAGAGGACAGGATTTCCCCACATACCAACCAGCCAACTGTCCTGTGATTCCATTCTTCTTGCACACGATCTTTGTGTCATAGTATCTGATCCCAGTATCTAAGTCCAGTGTCTGAGCTCACAAAGTGTTTTCATGTTAGACGTCAGACCCAAGCCCTGCTCTTCTGACCCACCGGCTCTAAATCAGGGATTCCCAGAGAGCATTTCTTAGGTCCATTAATTTTTAGGGTTATTCATGTCTCAAGGAAACATTACCCACATCCATTTATCCTTGATACTCCCTTGGGTACAAATGAACACCTAGAAAGCATGGACGCATAGGGTCTTTATGGGGAAATGGGTGGAAATTCCGTGTCCTCTCCAAACTGTCCAATCCAACCCGTTTCCCCACAGCGAAGCTCTACTTGCTAAAGGCTACGTAAAATACTTCCAACAGCTGGAAACCAAGTGTTCAAGCATGCGAGCCAGTGGGGGAGCCTTTCACACTTAAACCATGATGTTCTTTTACTCCCTGAGGGTCATCTCAGTTTGACCTTGAACTATTCCTCCTACTTCAGCTTCCTAAGTGTTCCTTTTAAGTTTTTAAAATTATTTATATGGCGGCGTTAGGTGCATTCTGGTAAATTTTGGTGCTGGTAGAGAGCAGGGACATCAAATCACCTGTACAGGTGATTGTGAACCACTGGACTTGAGTGCTGAGACCCAACCTCAAGAGCTCTAGAAGAGCAATCTGCACTCTGGACTTCTGAGTTGTCCTTCCAGCCCCCAAAGTTTAGTTATGTGTGTGTATGTGTGTGTATTCATGCCTGGGTGAGTTTATGTGCACCATGTAGATTCACCTGATGTGAGTGTTGATCATCGAACTCATGTCCTCTGAAAGAACACTGCTACCCTAAGCTGCTGAGTCATTTCTCCAGTCCTATCCTTTGGGTTTTCATGGAGGCTTCATTGCAAAGGCATGATGGGAAACATCACCAGCCCTGAGTGTTTGCGATGCACACATGGAGCCCTGTGTTCAATACTCAGCACTCAGCTCCCAGCACTCAGCACTGCATACACAGGGTATGATTATAACCCAGCACTTTCATGGTACAGGCAGGAGGATTAGAAGTTCAGGATAAGCTGAAAAGAGAGATGGCTCAGTAGTTACTGTGAACTGCTCTAGCAGAGGACTCAAGTTTGATTCCCAGCACCCAAATCTGTCAGCTCACAACTGCCTGTAACTCCAGCTCCAGGGGATCTAACACCCTCTCTGGCCTCTTTGGACACCTGCACTCAACTACACATAGACTCACACATATACACAAAATTTTATAAAGTAATAAAAATTACTAGTTTTTTTAAAAAATTTAAGGTTATCTCTGGCTACATTGTAACTTTGAGGCCAATGTGAGCTATATGTGAGGCCCTGTTTCAAAACAAATGAACTGTGTGTGTGTGTGTGTGTGTGTGTGTGTGTGTGTGTGTGTGTTTGGATGAATGCCTTTTCCTTATGATTCAGAAGCCAACCTGAGAGCTGAGAACACAAAACATTCCTCACAAACATCAGGGCCTTGCAAGGCTGCCTTCCTCCCTTATAGCCCAGACTATCAGGTCCAACTCAGAGCAATATGTTGAAAACTGGGCACAGGACATATACAATGAACCTGCCACTTTGTTCCTTCCAGACTCTCTGTCTTGATTAATCCAGGCTGTGGTTGCCTGCTTGTGCCAATGCCTTTCTTTCTCTTGTTGGCAAATGTCTTGTGATGTTGCTGCACACTGAGCTTATTATAGCCAACTAAACTCTTTAATTTTCACACGTTACTAAACTGATTCTCTCCCAGGCTGGAACTGAGCAGTGGAAGGTATAACTATACAGTTCTATATAGAGTCCAATTAAATTCCATGTTTGTGGGGTTAGTAGTGGTGAGAGCCCCCCCCTCTCTCTGTGTGTGTGGGGGGGCAAAGGTCAATGCCAAGTGTTTTCCTCAGTGACTCTCTGAGGAAAGATTTTACTTTTTGCCAGTCAGTATTGGCATTTAATCGCAGCCCTAGGGAGGCAGAGGCAGGTAGATCTCTGTGCATTCAAGGCCAACCTGGTTTACAGAATGAGCTCCAGGACAGCCAGGCTACACACAGAGACATCCTATCTCAAAAACCCGTATGTGTGTTATAGGTCTGAGTTCTGCCTCTTCTCTGAGGGGTGTGACTTGGGCAGACAAAATACGGGGCCACTAGGATACATTCCATCCTCTGCACTCTGGTGGTACCTGGCTCACTGAACACTGACACCTGCTCAGGGGAGGCAGAAGGCAGCCTAAGATGAGGGCCCCAGCCTGGGTGAGAAATGGCATAAGCTGAGACCGATGCTGGGGCTCCCAAACTACAAGGCACTCATCCAGCAATGAAGCCAGGGGGAGGTGGGGAGAAATCTGGCTTAGCTCAGGGGTGAGCAAGGGATCTTCTTAGGGAGCAGCTTGATAACAAAGGTTCCCTCACACTCACACGGCAGTTCTTGATGAGAAAGACAGTCAGTCCTTGCTTGTCCAAACTGTTTATTCACGATGAAAATGGTACATACAACTTACTCAGAGTGGACCAGAGAGTAAGTACCTTTTGCAGGAAGGAATGTCTTGGGATGGAAGCTTATTGGCTGAATCTTTGAGGAAGCTCATCTAGATACCTCATGAGCATGGAGGACTCTGAGCTCTATGCTACGTGACTACTAGTTGTCACAGTTCTCATGTGGGGTATCATGGTCACGTGCTCCAGGACAGGAATCTGGTCTCGAGCAGATTCAAATGCCTACCATTCTCAATTATGAGAATTGCTGGGGTTTCTTAATCTGCTCGACCTTCCCACATTTTGTCTGGTGACATGGATCCATTTGCCACACAGTGTGTGTGTATGTGTGTGTGTGTGTGCCATAGGGTAGTTGTAAATGTCTGAGGATAACTTGCAGGAGTCAGTTCTTTCCTTCCACCTCCTGGGTTCCAGGGATCACACTCAGGTTGTCAGGCTTGAGACAGGCTCTGTTAGCCACTGAACCACCTTTCTGGTCCCCATCTTTTTTGTTTGAATTCATTATTTTCCTCCTTTATCCTACTGGCCCCTACTTCTTTTTCTATAATCTTAAGGACACTGACTTTCGCACATCTCACCTGTTCATCTGACCCACAATTCTCTCTAGAGAATAAGATTCCTTTGGACACATAAGACTACATCTCCCAGAGTCTCCTATGGGCATTTATCCTGGGATATATTTAAATACAACTCCTAACGTTACCGTGATTAATTTACATTCAGTATGGAGCCAGAAGGTTTAAAAGTCTCTCTCTTTAAGAAAAAGAATCATGAATTGTTAACTCTCAGTGTCCCCATTTAGGCCCAAGACATCTGGTCCAGAAAATGACATGAGAACACTCTTCATCGGAGTACTCTGGAACGTGGATAATGTGATCCCAGGATGCTGAAAAACCTTCCTTTTTATAAGGTGCATGGAGGGAGCTACACCGCTGGTGCTGAGAGATAGTGACCCCTGTGATGACTCAGTATGATGCTTAGTTTGGTCAACTGGACTGTCATAGCTATTTTTCTATTGCTGTTATAAAATACCATGACCAGGGCCACTTATGGATGAAACAGTTTATTTTGTGATTACAGTTCTGGGGACTGGAGCAAATGTTTGCAGAGGTAGCAGGCAGCAGGTAGCTGGAGCAGTGGCTCAGAGCTCCCGTCTCTCCCAGACCACAAACAAGAAGCAGAGGGAGTACATTCTTTTGAAATCCCAAAGCCTGTCCCCAACCCCAGCAGTGACACACCTCCTCCAGCAAGGCCACACCTCCTAAGTCTTCCCAAAGGGCCACCAACTGGGGCCCAAGTATTCAATTGTCTGAAACTTATGGGGGACATCTCATGCAAACCACCATGTGGACATACTCCAGAATCACCTGGGAAGAGAGTCCCAATGAAAGACTGTCCAGATCTGTTTGAGCTGTTGGTATGTCTATAGGGGAATGTTTTAATTGCACTAACTGATGTGGTAGAAAGACCCAGGCTATTGTGGATATCACCATACACTGTTTTGAGGACCCTGAACTAGATTAGAGTAGAAAAAGCAGTCTGAGTACTATATAGCAATGTAGTAATTTCTCTCTGCTACGATGGACTAATCTGGAATTTTGAGGTAGGATAAATTCTAACTCTGTCTCTCTGTGTCTCTCTCTCTCTGTCTCTCTCTCTGTCTCTGTCTCTCTCTCTGTCTCTATCTGTCTCTCTCTCTGTCTCTCTCTGTCTCTCTCTGTCTCTCTCTCTCTCTCTCTCTCTCTCTCTCTCCATTGCTTTTTGTTGGGGTATTTTCTTATAGCAACAGACAGAAATGAAGCTAAGACTCTCAGGATGTGTATACATGGTTTTTTTTTTTCCCAGAGTCCTGCACTTTGCCTCTAGACAGCCATATCAGAGTTGAGACAGAATGAGGTATCAAACCTAGGCATGGACATGGAATTCAACAGGTGTGTGCATGACCATCCTAAAAGAACAAGAAATGTTCTAAAGAGAGACACATGTGCCCCAACAGCTAGAGTGGATGCTCTCCCTAAAGCTGTAGCCTGACTGTGTTGCCCATTCCCCAGCAGGGCTGCCTTATCTGGCTGGTCGCAGTGGGAGAGGATGCATCTAATCTGGCAGAGACTTGATGCACCAGGGTGGGGGGATATCCAGGGGACCCCACTTTCTCAGAAGAGAATTGAAAGGTTGTGGGGAAGGAGTTATCAAGAGGTAGGGGACAGCATTTGGAAGGTAAATAAATAAATATAAGTTTAAAGAGAGATAGAGACTTGTACCCCTCCCTTTAGCTATCAGAGTACTGAAACAATAGGCCTCTAAGAGAACAGAATTTCTTGGGGGGGGGTGGTCTCCTGCTGGGAGAAAGAAAAGGCTAGAGCCTAGTGCCAACCAGAAAGGGATCTTGTCTCCTAGAAAAGAATTTTACACCATTCTGATAATGGAAGGCATGTTTATTTATATGTCTGAGTGTTGTTTTGTGTTTGGTCTGTTTGAGACAGGATCACACGTATCCCCAGCTAGATATATAGTTAAGGCCAGCCTTGAACTCCTGGTCCTGCTGCTGGCAGCTCCTCCGAGTGCTGTGATTACACACTCCTGAAGGCAGCTCTTGACTTGCACATGTACACAGTGCCCTCACCCTTGGCTCACTAGAGCATCAATGGCACTATTTGTGTCCCTTGTATCATTATTTTCTCCCAGGAAAACAATTAGAATTTAATGAATTTTTTAGCAATTACAAATTCACAAGTTGATAATAAACACTTTTTTTTTTTTTAACAAACACTGAAACATTCAGAAACAGCTCCTCTGGGAATTGTTGTGATCTTTAGAAATATGACTGTGGATCAAATTACCAATTCCAACAAAATTGGAAGGAGGATGTGAATTCAAAGAAAATTAACTCTGGATATCTGGCAATCACTCTATCAGTACTCTCAAGTAAACATTGTCCTCTTGTCAACGATTCCTTTCTGGTCATCAAAGCCAGCCTTGTTGGCTAAGTGCTTTTCATAATTTCATTTTTTTTCACTGACTAGGGCTGGCTACCAGCCAGGGTATTTCCATTAAGAGTGTATTAATCAGAAATGGAAAGATGGCTCAGCAATTAGGAGCGCACTTGAAGTTCTTGCTGAGGATCTGAGTTTGGTCCCCAGTACCCAAGGAAGACAGCTCACAACCATCTGTAACTCCAGCTGGAGGGCATCTGACCCCTTCTTCCATGGGAACCTGCCCTCATGTGCACACAGACAAGCACACATATGTATTGTTAAAAAGAAAGAAAGAAAGAAAGAAAGAAAGAAAGAAAGAAAGAAAGAAAGAAAGAAAGGAAGGAAGGAAGGAAGGAAGGAAGGAAGGAAGGAAGAAAGAAAGAAAGAAAGAAAGAAAGAAACTTTCAAGTTTACTGTTTTGTCACACTTTAAAGCTCTGTGAAGACTGAGAGTTAAATTCTATCTACAGAATGTTTTTACAAAACTTCAACTGCTTGAGCTGGAGAGGTGGCCCAGTGGTTAAGGGTACTGACTGTTCTTTCTAGAGGATATGGATTCAAATCCCAGCACTCACGTGGGAGCCTCCTACTGTCTGTAAATCCAAGATGACACCTTGACACAGACATGCATGCAGGCAAAATACCAATGTACATAAAATGGAAAAATACTTTAAAAAATAAACTTAAAGAAAACAAACTTTAACTGTTCTCTCCACCTATAGAAATTTTTTAAATTATTTTTCTTTGTCCTTTTTCTTCATTTTAAAGGTTTATTTTTATTTCTCTATATGTACATATATATCTGTGTGTGTGCACCACAAGCATGTAGGGTCCCTTGGAGGACAGAAGAATGCATTGGATACCCTGGGACTGGAGTTACAGGTACCTGTGAGCTGTCCAACATAGATGCTGGGAGTAAAACATGGATTGCCTATAAGAGCTGCAGGCATTCTTAACTTCTGTGCCATCCCTCTAGCTCGTTGGTCTTATTTTTCTAATGAAAATAATCTACTGATCCTGTTCACAAGAAAAACATATACTGTAAATTATTATCCCCAGTGGTATCTAATTTGGATTCTGTTTCCTTCATAACGCTCTTTAATGGTAGTTGAGTAGATACCTAAAATGCAGAGTCCTCTTATCCTATCTGCAGGGCCCTATCTTTGGTCAAGAGGAACCACAAAACAATAAATATTTACTATACATCCCAATAGGTGTGGGAGGCTGGGAAGATATCTCAGCCAGCAAAGTTCTTGTCATATAAGCATGAGGACCTGAGTTTGATCCTCAGAGTACATGTAATCAAAGCCAGATATAACAATGTACTCTTATAATTCTGGAGCTGGGGAGGGAGAGAGGATCCCTGGGGCTCTCTAGCCAGTTAGTCTAATTAAATCGATGAGTTCCCTTTTCTCAAAAATAAGATGCAATACACTTGAAGAGGACACTCAAGATTGACAGCTTGCTATACACATACACACCCACACATTCATGTGTGCACACACATGTATACACACATGTACACACACACACACACGACTTCATCCACGCACACACATATTCACAACACATACACACTCTATGTTAAACACCTTTCTGAGTAGCCTTTACATCTTTGCCCCTAAACTGCTTAGCAGGGGAGAGGATAAAACCAGGGATTGAAATTGACCCCCTGCAATTTGACCTACCCCTGACCTCAAATAATGGCTTACATGTGAACTAAAATAAGCCAGCAGGGCACATGGCTTGCATGGCCTAGCTCAGGCAGATAAAGCTAGTGCAATCCAATTCCGACCAGAACTAAAGTGAAAAGGCATAGAAGTGTTTAGACACCAAAGGTCATACACACATATGAATGGAGGCAGATTGTTCTTAAAGCACACTGGAGTTTAGCCTCCATGTTTAGCCAGGAAAGGACTACAGGGGATGAATGAATTCACCATAACCTGCAGCTTAAAGCAATAGAACATGTGTGGGAGAGGGTTTCCATTCGGAAGAAATACTTTTATAGTTAAGGTAAATTTCTTTATGAACAGTCTAATGCATGTCATTCATTCCAATCAAAGGAGGACAGTCCTGAGTGGGCTGGTGTACAGTTCAGCAGTTGGACACTTACCTAAAATTCTTTTGGTTAGGGTCATGACCCAGCAGTAAAGTACCTGTCTAGAATCCCCCAGTTGTGGAGTTGGAGTGCGATAGAGCAGCTGCCTGGAATGCCGCAGTAAGGAGCTGAAGAAAGTAGGGTGCTTGCTTAGAATCTCTCAGTGAGGAGTTAGGGGCTGGCTCAGTGGTATAGCATTTGCCTGGCATGCAAAAGAAGGCTTACTTCCATCCCAACAGCACAAAACCTGAAAAGCAAAATAGGTTGTAATTCCTGCAGGCATCACTATTTTTGTAGAGAATAAGAATGCCTCAGTGAGTGTGTGTGTGTGTGTGTGTGTGTGTGTGTGTGTGTGTATGTGTGTGTGTAGAGAGTAAGACAGACAGACAGACAGAGAGAGAAAGAGAGAGAGAGAGAGAGAGAGAGAGAGAGAGAGAGAGAGAGAGAGAGAGAGAACCAGGTACCACATGGTCTAGAAGGCCTAAGGTAAACATTAGTTCATTATTGTTTTAAACCATTATGTTGAAAGATTATAGATTCACCGTATTTATGTATGACAGGTAGCTCGTGCCTCCCTAGGACAGGAGCTCTGGCTTAGTTTGTCAGTCCCCTAATGGAAGACAAAAGGTTCTCAGGAAGTATTAATTGGCCCACCGAAAGCTATACACTGGGTCCTTTTTAAACCACGCACACATACAAAATCCAAAAACCCATGCATCCCATTCACCCACCTACATGAACCGTCCACTGTGTGGTAGTGATCTTTTCAAAGCCAGGATAGTCCATTTCCAGTTATCCACGTCTGTGGGGAACAGGAGTACACTGACGAATGAAACCCCGCAAGTAACCTATACATTTGATTTCAGTAGTTGCTACCAGTCCGTGTGAAAAATTCTCACCATGTCTGTTGCTGCTCTCCCTTACTTCCTTTCTCTCTCTCTAGTGAGGTGGATTTAAGCCAAAGGTTGCTTCATCAGGGAGGAGAGAAAGGTAGGATTTAGAGCAGTGGTTCTCAACCTGTGGGTCACAACAGGGGGGATCACGTGTCAGATATCCTGCAGATCATATATTTACGTTACAATTCATAACAGTAGCAAAATTATATTTATAAAGTAGCGATGAAATAAGTTTATGGTTAGGAGGGGGGTCACCTCAGCAGGAGGAACTATATTAAAGGGTCACAGCATTGGGAAGGCTGAGAACCACTATTGTAGAGAAAGTGGTGACTTAATTAACTCCTTGCTAATTAGTCTTTGAAAGAGGAAGCCTGATTTTGCTTGGTGTGGTGAGAGAGGACAGAGTAGATATACAGGACAATATTCCAATTCATACCAGCACAGCATCTGCATGTAAGCCTTGTCAAAATTAGCCAATCATGTCATGGAATCCTCATTCTGAGGCCCTACCATGAAAAGCCACGGAACAAATGATACAAGAATCACACCAGACAGTATCAAATCCTCTTCATTCAGTAACCAAATATTGTTGAGCAGAAACGTGCATGCAATTACGCATAGAGAATGTGTGTATATATTATATTTATGTATTTAAAGAATTACCATGAAATATTAGATGCCCTGGAAAAGAAATAGACCTAGTTTGAGCAGAGTTACATATTATTACTGGCCACAGTCTTGCAAAGAAATTAGGACTTGGGTTAGTCATCTCAGGTGACTTCCTTGTTTTGTTTGTTTATTTAGTTTGGTTGTTTTGCTGAGACAGGGCCTTCTATATCCCAGGCTGGTAATCCTCCTGCCTCATCCTCCTAAACGCTAGCATTACAGGTGTGAGCTCCCATGCTCAGCTTTCTGTCATCCAGCACTTCAGAGGTAGAGATGAGAATCACCACAAGTAACCCAGAGTACAGGAGTACATAGCAAGCCTTCCGACCACTGACTTCATCCCTACCATGGGTGGGCTATGCGATTAAGTGTGTTTCCTTATCTTCAAGGAGTTCTGGGTACTGATGTGTGTTCTGAGGGAGTTGGGGAAGCGGTCTGTCCAACTGGGGTTTAAAGTTTGGATTGGTATTTACTTGGAAGGAAGAAATATGGAAGAGGAAAGGAAGAGAGTGATGTAAGGAGGGAGAAAGGGGGAAAGAGAGGAGAGAGGGACAGGAGATTTTCTATCCTCGGGTTCCCCAGGGTCCCAGAGCTATTGATCCCAGATCTCCTAGACAAAAGGCTAATAACTCGGCTTGGGATAATATCTCAGTCAATACAATGCTTCCCTTGTGAACTGGAGGACCTGAGTATGATCCCTGGAACCCTTAAGAACAAGGTGTGTTGTATGTCCTTATAATTCCAGGGCTGAGGAGGCAGAGCTTGCTGGCCAGCTAGCCTAAGGAAGCATGGCAAGGTCCAGGCTAGTAAAAATTCCTGTCTTAAAAACAAAGGTAGGAGATTATCCTATGGGCTCCCCGTGTATATGTACACACATGCACACATGGATCTGTGTGTACTCTAGCTCATGTTTGTATAAGGGGTTGTTGTGTCAGTTCTTGGCAAACTGGGGTACCTATATAACCCCAGTGCTTATGGTCTGGGGTCTTAGCATAAAGGAAAGGAAGGGAAAGAGGGAGGAAGAAAAGGAGGAGAGGGGAAAAGGAGGTCTCCTATCCTCAGGTTCCCCAGAGTACACTAACCTGATCTTGATTCAATTTTATGGATGAGCTCCAAGGAGCAACCTTTTCTTCCTCCCCATCTCAGCGAGCATGTCTACAGAAGCAACTAACCATCCCACTCCTTGATGCCAGTCTCAAGCCTCACTAAGGGCTCCAAGGCATATATATGTCTAGCAAGAGCCTGGCCTAATTGCAGATCATCATGAGCTGGCTTGGCTGTGTCATGGTTTGAATATGAAATGTGCCTCACAGGCTTGTCCATTCACTACTTGGTCCCTGGTTTCTGGAGCTACTCTAGAAGGGTATAAAAACTTGAAGTGACTGGGGAGATGGCTGAGTGATATGCTTGCCACACAAGCATGGGAATCTAAGTTCAACCCTCAGAACTCACACAAAAAAGATCAGCCATAGTGGTAGACACTTGTAATTCCAGAGCTAGGAAAGTAGAAACTTGAGGACCCTAGGAACAACCAGCCTAGCTGGATCAGTGAACTCTGGGGTTCAATGAAAGACTTCGACTCAAAAAACAAAGACAACCCTAAAGTTGTCCTCTGGGCACCACATGCATATATGTACCTCATATACACACCCACCCACAGATATGTATGTATGTATCTATGCATGTACAATGTACTAAACCAGATTATTCTGGAATAGTAACAGCAGCTGAATCATACCAGAGAGGCTGAGAACCCAGTAGTTGCTTGGTCCTTGAGGTTTGATGTCTCAGGGCCTGGAGTAGTCTCACTCAGTGGCTGTCTCATGGTGGAGAGGCCCACAACACAGTAGCTTCTCAGTCCTCAAGACCAAGTAACTTAGCAGTATCAATCTGATGCTGAAAAGCTGGAAGGCTCCTGGATATCCACCAATCTTTAGTCAATGTTGGAAAACTGGGAGCCCTGGTTTTAATGTCAGCCATGAAATCAGCAGTAGCAGCAGCAGCAACAGGGCAGATGAACTCGCTTTGAAGAGGGAAATCCAATCCAGCAAATGAAAAAAGAAAGAGCAAATCCAGCTCTTTCTTCTGACATGCTTTTTTTATGTGTGCCGCTAGCAGGAGGTGAGGTCTGCCTTTAGGGAGGTCTTCCAACATCAGTTAACCCAATCGGTCAGTTCTTCAGTTGAGAGCTCGCTCTCTATTCAGGTGATTCTAATTTGTGACAAGTTGACGTTAAAAACCAGTCATCACAAGGTTTATATCTTTCCCTGGCCACTTCCTCTATTTCCTGTTCACAATGAGATACAAGAGGGTCTCTCTGATACATCTTCCAGCTGCCATGACAGTCAGCCCAAGAATACCACTATGGATTAAGCCCTACAAAACCAGGAGCCAAAATCAATCCTTCCCCCTTTAAGTTGTTTCTGTTAGGCATTCAGATACAGTCATGTCTAGAACGTAATTAATATAGTTTCTCTCTCTCTCTCTCTCTCTCTCTCTCTCTCTCTCTCTCTCTCTCTGTCTCTCTCTCATTGCTGCCTAACTGTACACACAATCACAAAACAGCTGCCACCAAATGCCTGCTACTATGTGACTTGGCCTGGTGGTTTCATAGGGGATGATGATTCATTTCAGAAGTCACAGTAGAACTAGCGGATGCCCTTGAACACAATGACTGGAGCCAGGTCTCGTTCATCTACAGCTTCTTGAGGCTTACTCTCAGAGCCTCAGTGTTCGCAAGTCCATCAGGTGTCTAGATAAAGTTATGAGAGACCTTCAGAAGGGAGAAAGTAATGACAGAGTCAGAGACAACAGCACTGTCTCCAGCCCGGGAGGAGATATAATAGTCCCGGCAGAAGTGGATGAATCAGAGGGCGTGGAGTGATGTTTCACTTCCTTCTGGATGGGTAAAATCTACAGTACTTGCCCCTCATGATCAGGCAGCTGGGCCCATCAAGCCATCTGCAGTACAAAATGCCAAGGGACTCAAACAGAGCGCGCATCGACTTGGGGGTGGAGACACAAGGCATCAGGATGATGCCCAGCTGCACAATGCCGCTCATACTAACATGCTTTCCTAATGGGGCTGATTTGCCACTGCACAGAGCCCACAGGCTGCTCATCTGTGGCCATGTTTGTGTTGTTCATGCTCACTAACAAGGGACAGTTTGCATCAAATTCACCCATGGTCTCCACAGCCAACCAAATACCACGTCTGCATGGGAGTCTCAGTGAATTTTCCCAAAGACTACAGACCCAGACAACAATCAGGTGCTGTCTCATACGCCCAGTGACTATGGAAAACCTACTGTCTCCATGCTGTTCAATCTGTATCTCTACAGCTCAGCATCCTCAAGCCCTCAGTATCTTCCTTCTTGTTCATTGGTGTGATTTGAGTGTGAACTCTCATACACATGCACATATGTTTGAACACTTGGTCCTCAGCTGGTGTCACAGTTTTGAGAGCTTGTGGACTGTTTAAAAAGATGGAGCCTTGCTAGAGAAAACAGATCACTGAACACTAGTGAACCTCGAGATGTGATAGTTCATCCCTCCTTCCTGTCTGCTGTGTTCCTGGTTTCTTGTCTGTTCTCTGTTGTCTGTCTGTCCTCTACTTCCTGTCTGCCCTCTGTCTCCTGTCCCTCTGTCTCCTGTCTATTCTCTGCTTTCTGGTCTGTCGAGATATGGCAGCCATATCTCCCCACTGTCATGAACTCTGTCATGACAGACTGCCCCTTCTTGAACCATGAGCCAAAATGATCCTTTTCCTTTAAGCTATCCCTGCCTTTATTTCCTGCCTTTGTAGTGGACTATGGCCTATACGATGAAATAAATCCTTTACCCCTTTGGTCCTGGTCATGGCATTTAATCACAGCAGCAGAAAAGTGAATTAGAACAGCCCTATCTCTGAAATCCAATAGCACAACCTAGAACCTCTCCTATTCTTCAGGGCTTGCTTTAGAAGTTCTAGTAGGGATGTACAGTGTCTGCTTTACCCTTGACTGGAGAAATGTCCTTCCATCCTGGGGAAGATCATCTATTGGTCTCAGAAGGGACACATATGTAGCAGCAAGAGTGGAAGAAGATACCTGCCAAGCCAACCAAGTCAACCAAACCAACTCCAACCACCAGTGGAGTAACAGATGCTGCTGTCAGTTCCCTCACACATCCGGGCTATCAAATCTTAATGTAGGATTCAAGGTAGATGTTGCCCACGGAAGAGAGCCTTCCTTTATCCTCCATTCTATCACGAAGCTCTAGATTAGAGTACTCTTCTACCTGGTCTCATAAAACATAGTTGTTTATTGCATGTAGCACGCTGGGTAGCTCTTGTCTTTGGTTTGTTTGTTCATTTGTTTGTCTGTTTGTTTGTTAAGATGGGATCTCCTGTAGGCCAGTCTGAACTTGAACTTCTGATTCCGCTGTCTCCATCTCCCACATGTTCATGCTGAATAACAGACATACCATCACACTTGGCTTAAATGAAAGGTGTGCTTTCTTTTATATGCTAGGATCAGATCTTATATTGCAGCTAAGTCTAGCCTGGAGCTCACTAAGTAGCCCAGGCTTACTTAGAGTCCCCTGCCTCAGCATCTGGAGTGCTGGGATGATTTGTATGAGCCGCTCCACCAATTGGTTGCTGTTGTTTGTTTTGTGTGTGTGTTTTGGGTGTTTATTGCAGTTTTATGTATTTATTTTGTGTAGGGGCAAGCAAATGTGACCATGTGTGTCTGTCTGTCTTTGTCTCTGTCTCTATCTCTGTCTGTCTGTCTGTCTGTCTCTCTCTCTGTCTCTCACTCTCTCTCTCTCTCTCTCTCTCTCTCTCTCTCTCTCTCTCTCTGTGTGTGTGTGTGTGTGTGTGTGTGTGTGTGTGTGTGTGTGCCACACTCATACCAAAGTCAGGGAAAACTTTGGGGAATCAGTTCTCTCCCTTCACTTTGTGGGTTTCAAAGATGGAACCCAGGGCATTGGTCCAAGGAACAAACATCTTTACTGAAGATGCCATGTCACCAACCCCTGTTTGTTGTGCTTTGAGACAGGGTCTTGAGCTAGCCTCAAATTTACTATGCAAGTGAAGCCTGCCCTTGAATGATTGATACCTCTTCCTCTACTTGCAAGTGCTAGGCTTGCAGGCATGCGATACCACATGCCTGTTACGTGTCTGAGAATTCTCTGAAGGCAGCAGCAAGAATCTTGTGCATCTTTAAACCCTGGATGAAGAGAACAGGGCTGCCAGAGAAAATGCATTCAAGCGCATGTAGGAAGCTGGGTGGAAACTTGTGGGAGTACAGCATATATTTTGGAAAACCTAATAAGGGCTTCAGGCATTTTTGACAGGATAGAGTGATGAACTGAGTTTAACAAGATAAAATTTAATTGGAACAAATGTAAGGTTCTGCCCTTGGGTCCAAAAGGCACAGGTGTGGGGAGATGGAGCTGTGTGGAGTTGAAGTTTATATGAAAAGCCTGGGGAGCCAGGTTGTCAGGATGCTCCGCGCGGGTCAGCAGTGTGATCTGACTGCCAAAAACATTCATGT
This sequence comes from Grammomys surdaster, assembly GCF_004785775.1. Taxonomy (NCBI): domain Eukaryota; kingdom Metazoa; phylum Chordata; class Mammalia; order Rodentia; family Muridae; genus Grammomys; species Grammomys surdaster. Next base: position 4,150,060 of record NW_021604614.1, read on the forward strand.
GATCTTAGCCCGAGCTACAGATGCAGTTTTCAGAATGAAAGGCATGGGACCTGAAGTCTAGATAGACCACTCAATAGTCCTGGGTTCCTTTTTAGCTTCACGTTTGGGGCTGGGGTAGGGGTCAGATGGGAAAGGACTTTACAGAAATAACAGGTGGTGAGGGTTCAGGTTAAATAGAAATGAGGAAGCGCAGGCCTTCAGAAAGCATCTGAGTCCTGGCTACTTAAACATTGATTTATTTGTATCATCTTTTTATTTGTATTACATTTTTATTTATTTTGTGTATGTACCTCTCTGTGTGTGTGTGTGCATGTGTGCACTCCTGTGCACACATGTGTGCGCCATGGTGCACATATGGAAGTCAGAAGACAAACTTTTAAGAACCAGTTCTCTCCTTCGACTATGAGGGTCCTGAGGGTGGAACTCAGGTTGTCAAGCTGGGTAGCAAGTGCCTTACTTGCTTTGCCATCATTATGGCTTATTGTAATCATCGTCATCATCATCATCATGTATAAACATGTAAGTCTGTATGCATGCTGATAGTGTACCAGTTCTCCTATGTATGTTCAAGCGCTGTTCTGCATCAGGAGCTGTCCGTCTTGTTTATTGAGACCAGGTCTCTCATTGGCCTGCAACTTGCTAAATCAGTGGTTCTCAACCTTCCTACAGCTGTGGCCCTTTAATACAGTCCATTCTTCGTGTTGTGGTGACCCCCAACCATAACAGTATGTTTGTTGCTACCTCATAGCTATAATTTTGCTACGATTATGAATCGTAATATAAATATCTGTGTTTTCTGATGGTCCAGGTGACTCCTGTGAAAGAGTCAATCAACCCCCAAACAGGTCTCAACCCACATGTTGAAAACCTCTAGGCTAGTTGACTAGTTAGCCCCAAGGATCTGTCTGTGTCAACCTTCCCAGCACTGGGATTAGAAGGGCCTACCAGTGTACTCAGCTTTCTCACGTGGCCTCTGGGGATTAAAATCACATTCTCATGCTTTCAAGGCATGCACTTTGCTGACTGCATGCCCTTCCTTCATTTCTGTTCCTGTGATAAAATATCCTTAACAGAAATGCAACTTAGGGGAGAAAGGGTTTACTTTAGCTTTTAATTCCAGGTTAAACTCAGCAATGGGAGCTTGAAGCAGCTAGGCATGCTTCATCAACAGTCAAGAGCAGAGAGAAATAAATACGCTTGTGCTTACTACTTAGCCAGCTTTTTCTACAGCTAATACAGTCTAGGGTTTAAATCTAGGGAATGGTGCTACTTATTCTTGGCCCGGTCTTCACACATCAGTTAAGGCAATCAAAATGTCACCCACAGACATGACCACAGTCTCCTCCTTTGAGACTCTTTTTCCATGTGATTCTAGGTTGAGTCAGTGGTGGCAGTAGAAGTAACCACACTGGGCCATCTCTCCAGCTCACTATTTATGCTCAAATGCATAAAGATGTACAAAATCAATTATAAGAAAGTCAGTTCTAATCAATAACAACACTCCAAAGCAGGCAGGTTGGGAGTCCCCTGGTGAAGGAATCATTTCTTTATAAATTTTTATTTATTTCTCTTGCATGACCATTTATGACAGTTAAAGGAAGAAGAAGAAGAAGAAGAAGAAGAAGAAGAAGAAGAAGAAGAAGAAGAAGAAGAGGAGGAGGAGGAGGAGGAGGAGGAGGAGGAGGAGGAGGAGGAGGAAGAGGAGGAGGAAGAGGAGGAGGAAGAGGAGGAGGAGGAAGGGGAAGAGAGGCCAGAAAATGTGTGCCTAGTCCTCCTTAATTCTTGAATTACACATGGGAGACCAGTCTCAGAACCATCCACAATTTGTATATGTTCAAGTCCCTTACATAAATGCCATACTGTTTGCATGCAACCTGTTCATAGCTGCACAAGTACCTTAAGTCATTCTAGATACCCATGATGCCTAGCATGATGCAAAAGCCCTTACACTCTATTTTAATTTTGTAAGACTTTGCATTGTTTTGGTTGCTTGTTTATGGGGTTGGGGTTGAGTCTAGGGCCTTGAGCATAAATCAGCAAGTGTTCTACCATTGATCCATACCCACAGCCTCCCACTGACAGACTCTAGATTCTACTGCTGAGCCACACTCCCTAGCCTCTTGCTTCAGAGTGAAGGGGAGTTCTAGACAAGTGCTCTACCACTGAGCTACATCCACAGTTGATTGAATGAATTTTAAATTCTTGTTCAGCAGGTTACCAATTACAGCCAATTTTCACTCATTTAAGAATGATAAGCAGCAAATTAAGTTGAATGTTATTGATTTCCCAGTGGGTCTCCCATTTGTCCTCCCCCACATTCAAAGCCCTACTGAACAAGTACACATGAATTTTCTAGCCACTTGCCCAATGGGCTTCCAAATTTCACCTTTAGTTTTCTAAAATTCACCTAATTCCTATCACACCCTGTCTCCTCTGGTTTCCAAGTAGCTGTAAACTTGATCTTGACAATGTATGCTCAACTCATTGAACAAGAATCTGCATTTCCATCCTCATCCCAAGTTCCTTACTGCACTTAAGGGCTGGCCCTTCACTCATTAAATTTATGAATCTGTCTTTGAGTATGGAGTATTCTGTCAAATACTCAGAGGTCATCACCTATCTACAGTGACATCTGATGGAGTGGTCCTGGCCCTACTAATGGTCTGAAATATAACCTAGAATGTGAGGACTGTGTTCTACTGTGCATAACTGTTCCCCTGACTTCTGGTTAGCTCAGTTAATGTTTCTCTAAGTCTGGTGCTCAGGTGAGAAGTACCACCACAGTGGGTTGTTCTAACTTTACTTCTCTTCCTGTGGTAAAATATGCCAGTCAAAAGCAACATAGCTTGAGGTTCAGTAGGAGACCATGTCTTAATGGAATGAATGGAAAATAATAGAACATGGTTCTCCCCTGTGTCTTACTTTGACCTCCATACATGAATAGGAATGCACCCCCATTCCCACCCTACACACACACATAAGTGCATACTACACATACATAGAGCATACATACATATTCACACACACAAGCACACATGTATGCATGCATACACACATGAACATTTGTACATAGGCACATAGCACACTTCTTATGGCACTAATGAAGTACACTTGTGGGTGTATCTGTTGGGATATTTCCAGATTAGATGCACCCTGAATGTGAGCAGCACTGTGCCGTTGAGCTAGGTTCCTGGACTGAATAGAAAAGATAAAAGGAGCTAAGTGCCGGTATTCATTGCTCTCTGCTTCCTGATTGTGGGTCTAATATGACCCTCTGCCTCACACTCTTGCCGTCATGCTTTTCTCAGTCATGATGTACTAGGCCCTCAAATCATGAGCTAAAATAAACTCTTCTTCCCTTAAGTTGCTTCTTCTCAGATGTTTGGTCACAGCAGTAAGAGAAGGAGATAAGTCAGGACCACCAAAGACTTGGTTTCCCTTCCTCAGCCTAGACCCTTTGCAGCATTGTCTGAGTAGAGTGCCATGCCTAGTGTCCACAGAGTACTCACCCTTCTATCTGCTCAGGTGTTCAAGGGCCTTGGGAAATTCTGTCATGCATTGCCCTTGGGAAATGTAGTATAAAGAGTGTCCTGGTTAGATGTCAGATTGACACAGCCTAGAGTCATGTAGGAGAGTCTCTATTTAGGGGTCACCTAAATCATTTGGTCTGTGGACATGACTGGGGGGGTGCCTTTAAAATTGATGATTGTTGTAGGGAGACTGTCTTAGTTAGGGTTTTATTGCTGTGAAGAGATACCATGACCATGGCAACTCTAAAACATTTAATTAGGGCTTGCTTAAAGTTTCAGAGGTTTTTAGTTCATTATCATCATGGTGGGAAGCATGGAAGTGTCCAGGCAGACATGGTGCTGGAGAAGGAGCTGAGAATCCTACATCTTGACCCTATGGCAGCAGAAGGAGACTGTGTGACACACTAGGCATAGCATAGGAGACCTCACAGCCCAGCTCCACAGAGATAAACTTTCTCCAAAAAAGGCCACACCTGCTCCAATAAGGCCACACCTCCTAACAGTGCTACTCCCTATGTTGCAAACATTCAAATACATGAGTCTATGGGGTCCATACCTATTCGAAACACCATAGGAACCAATCCAACTGTGGGTGGCACCATACCTTGGAAGATGGACATGGGCTGTGTAAGAAAGCTAGCTGAGCATGACACCATGAGAAAGCCAGAGAGCAAGCTAGTAAACAGCATCCTCCATGGTTTCTGCTTGAGTTCATCCCCTGACTTCCTTCAGTGATGAGCTGTGACTTAGACCTGTAAGCCAAATAAATCCATTCACCATTTAAGCTGCTTTTGGTCAGAACATGTTATCACAATGACAAAAAAAGCAAACTAGAATAAGGTGGGTTGAAGAGAGGTAGGAGGAATCGATGCTACTTGTGGCCTATCAGATCATTTTCTCTCCCTTTAGGAAAAAAAAGTCTCTGGAATTGGGGATTTAAAAAAAAAAACTAACACAGTGTGTATTCCCCAAATTCTCCCTGATTTACACAAGAATGTACTTAGAGTCAAATACTGGAGGCCATTCTCCCCTGACTCTGTTCTCCAAGAGATGGAAGCTTCACATAGAAGGGTTTGTAGGAGGTGGGGGTGGAGGGAGGGTCTCATAGCAGAAGAGCTCTCAAGGGAGGGCGGGGAAGCATTGAATATGGGATACATGCTGTCAAATACACGATGACTTCATAAACACTAGCTGCTGTTCTCAAAAGCGTTTCTGGAAGGGAATATTGTACAGATGTGGAGTGTGTTGGTGGGGGGTGTCTCCTCTAATGCTGCGCCTACGACATCCAAAATAGCAATAGGCAAAGAAATCTCTCTCCAACCCAGTGATTTTAAGAGAAAACCCAATGGAGTGGATAGAATGATCCAGTGATCCAAAGACTCTAACCCCTCTCTTCCTTCCCTCTCTCTTTCTCCCAACTCTTTCTCCCTTTTGTCCCTCCCCTTCCCTCATTCTCTCTACAGGGTCTCATCATAGATAGATAGATAGATAGATAGATAGATAGATAGATAGATAGATAGAGAAATAGAGAAATAGAGAAATAGAGAAATAGATAGAGATAAATACAGAGATACAAAGAGATATATAGATATATGTGTATTATATATGTATGCTTATATATACACATAATCCATATACACATATGTGTGCACATATACATGTAAATACAGTGTGTGTGTGTGTGTGTGTGTATACATTATACGTACACATACATACATAGCTCAGGCTGTCCTCAAAATTGAAATCTTCCTGTCTCAGTCTCCCAAGTGCTATGATTACAGGCAAATGTGACCACACCCAGCATATTGGTACCCATTGGGATCTGTTGCTTCCTAGGTGGATAACTGAAACCAAGACCCTTTATCTCTTTGAAGCTTATAAGAAGAAACTCAAAACACTCTGAAGCAGGAGAGATGAATGGGTCAGTAATGTGTACTGTGCAAGCACAGGACCCTGAATTTGACTTCCCAAAATCTATATTAAAAAGCCAGGCTCAGAAGTACAAGCCTATGATACAGCTCCGGGGAGCCAGAGACAGGAGGATCCCTGGGGCTTGCACATGCACCTGCATACACTTCACCCACTCCCCTCCTCTGACACAGACTTTCATACCCATTTTAAAGATATTGACTATAAAGGTCAAACAAACTATACAAAAGCCCTATAGAAAGACGCTGTGATTATACAAGAGGCAAAGCAAAGGGAAGTGTCTGTCTTTGCTTTAATAAACCAGAGTTCTCTGTGTAAATACCAAAAATGTTTGTAGACTCATTTTTTTTTTTTTTTTTAGGTTTTTCAAGACAGGGTTTCTCTGTGTAGCCCTGGCTGTCCTGGAACTCACTCTGTAGACCAGGCTGGCCTCAAACTCAGAAATCCACCTGCCTCTGCCTCCCAAGTGCTGGGATTAAAGGCTTGCGCCATCACTGCCCAGCCTCAGGTTGTTTTTTTTTTTTTAATATGTCTGATTCTTCAGAAAGATTATCAGTCTAGAAAAGGAGGCTGAAAAACTGTAAAAGTCAGAGGAAGGGAGGAGTGCCGTGAAGTGCTGTCCCCTGGGCGTGACATGGCTGTTACTCACAGGCTCCCACTGCAGCTGTGGTTATGGGTATAAGATCAAGTGGGTTTCCAGCAAGGAGAAGGAAGAGAATCAAGGCCATACTCCTATCTGAGGATCTATTGGCCAGTGATGACTCCTCTGAGAGGAAAAGTCACATTGGGGGAGGGGTGATAGGAGGGTCTCATGGTAGGTTTGCATGCCCAGTGAGTGACCCCACAGCTATGCTCATGGAAACAACACTTTTGGGGCTCAATGCGTTGAAAGTAATGGGTTAGGAGTCCTGGGAAGACTTAGAGGGAGGGAGGGAAGGCTCAAGATGCGTCTTATGCATATATGAAATTTTCAAAGAGCAAAGTAAAATGATAGTTTTAAATAGAAGTGAAGGAAATTAAAAATAAGAGGAGTAACAATGTTTCCAGTGTAACTCAGTAGGTTACAGTAGGTTACCTCTGACCCAGATGATTTTCCCGTAGGCTTTATTTACCAGTCGCTGAAAGAGAAATGTTTACGTCTTCAGCTGCTGTCCTAATGGGTTTTGGTCTTGTGTATTTTGGTTTTACATTCGTTCATTTAGGTTTGTGTGTGGCGTGTGGGTACATGTGCCATGGGGCACATAGAGACGTCAAGGGTCAACTTTCAAGAATCTGTTCCCTCTTCCACCACACGGCTCCCAGGGATTGAACTCAGGTCTTCAAGCTCTGCTGCAAGTGCGTCTACCCGCTGAGCCATTTCATCATCCCTGGTTTCGTGTTATTTTTATACGGGACTAGGGCTATACACATTTCGAGGTTTAGGATGGTGCAGTTCAACAATTGGACCTGAGACACAACTTCTACCGTAGTATTACTTACACAAAGCAGACCAGTTAAGGCGCTACCCTGTGCTGGTTACAAACTCGGTGGCTGGTGCTGCCCTTCTGGAACATGGCCGCCATTTGTCAGTGCTGAAGTGTCACCTGCTCATAGGCAACGACTGGACTGTACAAGCTCGTCTCCCAGATAGGCACTATTAATTACACCCCTTTCTACCCAACAGCTCACCAAAATTAACCACTTTGTAAAAAATAATAATAATCATCGATCTGATTATAATACGCACTTTAAAGACACTTAGGCAAATTGTTGGCTTTAGAAAGAGGATTCTGCTTTCTAGAACAGTAGCCACTTGAACTCCAGGCTGGCCTCTGCCAGAGTAAAGTGGTGTGGTATAGATGACTCAGCAGGATCCTGGCGCGCTTCTGAATCATCCGAGAAAGATTCAATTATGCTCAATGGCGCCTACACAGAAGGTACATTTTATACTATATTTCACGTCTGCGGAGTTAGATCACTCACAGGAGGCACAAGGTGACTCTTTCGTGGTCTGAGATCTAATTCATTTTAGTTCGATTTGAATTTCCAAAGTTAACTAAACACCTACTTCTCATCCAGTCTATTATTATACCCAGGAAGGCACACACTCCACTCCTTCAAGGAACTCATAAGTTCATGGATTCAAAAAAACAAAAAAACAAACAAATAAACAACAACAATTATTGGAGATGGCTCACTGAGTGCTTGACACCAAGCCCGATGATTTGAGTTCTATCTTGGGGTCCCACTTGGAGGAAGGAGAGAACTGATTCTAACAGGTTGTCCCTCTGACCTCCCCATGCATCATGGCTTGAACAAAATAATAATGATAATAATAATAACTGTTAAGGATAACAAATAAGATAAAATAAAGAGATAATTAATACCATATAATCCCAACACCTAGCTCATGCAAAATTTGATTGAATGATCTTTTGCTCAACAACGACACTCAAGAGAAGAATTCAAGCCCACAGTGCAAGGAGACAGGTCAGCCTCAAGGAGAAGACAGCTCAGGTTCAATGAATTCTCAAGTCACTAGCCCACGCATGTGAGAAATGGGGGCTGGGTATGGGGATACATGCCTGTAATCCCAGAACTCAGAAGACAGAGCCAAGGCCTTCATTGCAAATTTAAGGCTAGCCTGGTCTACCCAGGGAGTTCCAAACCATCCAGAGCTACAGAATGAGATACCCTATCTCAAAAAGCGAAGCACAGCTGCCTACCAGAATAGTCAGCCATCATGCCGGTCCCTTCATCTATGGAGGAGTAACTCCCCTGTCTTGGAACACAGCTGGTATGGGTCTGAGTTCTTTGGAGCCCCACTCTGAGCCCTTGGAGGCTCCAAGATGAAAAGAATTAAGCTAAACACAAACATTTTTTCTCTTGTTAGAGTGTCCACTTCCCCCCTCCCACCCCCTCAACATTTCAGTCATTCCTTTCCCATCCAGATCCCAGGAGCCAGAAATGAGCCCATGTGGTCTTCCCATTGATGTAAATAACCATTGGCTTTATTGAAGCCATCTGCTTGGGCTGGTGGTTGAAATCATAGCTCTAGAGTGTTTTCCACCAAGCGCCCCTTGGGCATTGGGGAAGCTGAGCTCCTGCCTTCCTTGAGAACATTTGTTCAATTTCTTCAAAAGAGCTCTCAGTACAGAAGCTCTGTGTTCATTTCTCTAGTATCCTCAGGGGTGGGATGTCTAGCCATTTTCCCTGCATTAACAATCACTTTCTCTCATTTATTTTCTTTGTTGCCCCTAAAGCTTTTTTTTTTCTGCCTCCCAGGCCCACAAACTGCCTGACTCTGTTACTCTGTCTGGGACCTCTAAGTTAAAGACAGCTAGTCAATACAGAGGCTCCATGGTACCCAACAGCCCTGAGCAAGCTTCTGGGTAGTCATGGTACCATGCTTCTGTACCTGTTCTGGGGCTCCAGCCTCCTGTGATAAACTACCCTTATCCACAGAGTTTGATTTAGCTTACCATACTAGGTTACAGTCAATCACTACAGGGAAGTCATGGCAGCAGTACCTTGAGACAGCTAGTCATATCACATCTGCAGTTGAGAACAGAGAAATAAATATTTACATGTGTGTGCTTGCTTGCTTGCTGGTTTGCTTGATTGATTGGTTGATTGGTTGATTGATTATGGTCAGTTCAATTTCTCCACTCTTACACAATTTATCATCTCCTGCATTTAGAACACGACAGTGGGCTGGGTCTTCTCACATCAATTAATTTAAATTTAAAAATTCCTCCCACAGACATGTCTACAGGTGAGCCCAATATGAACCTCATTGCGAGTGTCTTCCCAGGTGATTCTTGGTTGTGTCATATTGACAATTAACACTAGCCATCTAGGACTAGAAGGGTGGCTCAGCAGTTAAGAATGCATACTATTTTTGCAAAGGACCTGAGTTTGGTTCCCAGCACCCATGTCAGGCAGCTTACCTATAACTACAGCTACAAGAGAATACAGTATCTTCTTCTGTTCCCAATAATCACCTGAATGCACATACCTGTCTGAGTGTGTGTGTGTGTGTGTGTGTGTGTGTGTGTGTGTGTGTGAATACAACTTGTAAAGTTCAGGAAACCAGGGAAACTTCCAAGGCTCAGTAAGCTCCTGAAGCTAAGTCCTCCTCATGGTAATACACACACACATTTTTCACATCTTAAAAGAAAACAACTAAGCATTACATGCAATAGTACCACACACTAAATACTCAGGGTACTTCTTATGCATCATGTCTTGACAAAGCAGATGTGTCCAAAGATAACTATGCATGAAACCCAACACATCTATAGATGAAAACATGTCACAGTGTCAAAATAGAATTTTTCTTGAGTCCATCAGCTTGTATGGGGTTATTTAACTTGGTTGGTTGGTTGGTTGGTTGGTTGGTTGGTTGGTTGGGCTTGGGGAACATAACCTTCAGGTAGCCTAGGCTAGCTTTAAATTCTTTATCTTCTGCTTCAGTTTCACAAGGGTTAGGACTGGAGGAATGTGCTACCATATTGCATTTTGCAAGTATCATTTTTTTCCATCTTCAAGAAAACTGAGATACAAGCAATTAATTTTCCCAAGATCATGCAGCTAGCAGAAGGAGGAATTGAACTCTAGCTCTAGAATATTCTAGCTTTGGAGCTGCTTTTTTTTTTCTTTCTGCAGTTTTTTGTTTGGTTCTTTGTTTGATACTGAGACAGGATATGCTAAATCCTAGTCTGACCTCAGACTCACTATGTAGCCAAGGTTAGTCTTGATCTCCTGATGCTCCTGCCTCCACCACTCAAGTGTTGAAATTATAGTCATGAGGCACCACAGATAGGCTTGGAACTTTTTACTTTTTTTTAAAATGGCTTGGAGGAAATTCCAGGCAGGAAACTTTCGTGAATTACTATCCATGCTGGAATGAGCTTTTCAGTGATGCAGCTGCCCTTCAGTCACCCATGCTCCTGTAAGTAACCATCCATCCATAGTCCTATAAACAGCCCCAATAAACTCACTTGCTAAACTCACTAAGCTAGGTGAAGATTTTTCTTTGGTCCATCAATACTGGCCTATTAGGGGTAAACAGTCACCCAAGCTCTCCTGTATGATCCTTTGCATTTATTTGCTTTATTTTTAAATTTTTATTTTATTTTTAATTAGGTGTATGGGGATGTCTAGTGTATGTGTGTATGGAGTAGGTATATGTGTGCGCCTGTGTGTGTGTGTGTGTGTGTGTATCTACAGAAGCCAGAATAGGATAGTAGATTCCCTGGAGCTGGAGTTACAGGCAATTGTGAGCCATTTGACACAGGTAAAGGAAACCAAGCTCAGGGCTCTGTAAGAGCAACAAGTAATCTTATTGACAGAGATGTCCCTTCAGCCTCTACTTGATTCTTTACTTCAGTCAGCAGCCTCATTCTTGTTCTCCTGTCTCTGCTGTTCTACACTCAACTAGTAGTCATGAGGCTGGCAAACATAGGAGACAGTTTAGTACCCTGAGGCCGTATTTGGTTTTGGGATATGCACATAGCCCTCTTGTAATAATGCACTTGGCGACCTAGTTCCTTTGATGGCACATTCTAAATACACACACCCCTACAACCAGACAATGCATCTGTCAACCTCAGAAACCCCTCAACTCCTCATCTGCCTTGGGCAGGTATGTACGTACTCATCTCTGAACAACTGATGAATGGAAAGAAAGTGTGGTACATATACACAATGGGATAGCATTCAGCCTGTGAAGAAAAATCAGATCATGAAATCTCCAGGAATATGGATGAATCTGGAAAGTATAATGTTATGTGAAGTGACCCAAATCATAAAGACAAAAGCTGCATATGTAGCTTTCTCCTTCATATTCAAGTCCTAGTCTGTAACACACACATACATGTATATTTTGAAACATCTAGAAAAGAGACTGAGAAAGGACAATAGTAGGTAATGTGGAAGGAGGGAGATTGGACCAAAGGACACAGGGGACATGGAAGAGGAAAAGAGTCTGGAGGACCACAAAGGGGAAGCAAAGGAAGCAGGCCATGGGGAAGATGGAGAAAGGAGAACCACAAAAACATATTTTGAAAATGTCATAATGGTATCTAACACTTCATATGCTCAACTTCAAATTTTATACAAAAGAATTTCTATCCTCATTCTCCTCCAAGCTGCCAGATGGATCCATTTTCCCTTGTAAATCCTAACTTTCCATATAGACAAGCCTTTACCCCTCCACACCCCCAGATTTCAGCCTTCAAATTCATCTTGCTTCTTACCCGACTCTGAAGCCCCCAACCACCACATCTCTTAGTAACTGCTTTTTTTCTGAGGACCAGCATTCAGTCTCTCAGTGTTGACTATAACCGATTTCTCCATCTTTCAGTAGGTGCTTCCTGTTGTGATGTTCCTAGTGCCTAGATATAAGCCTCTTTCCCCATTTCCAGGACCATATCCTGACCTCCTTTACTCTTTGACAGGGCTTGGTCACTGGTTCCATTGACCTCACACATCAGACCAATGGTCCTATAGCTCCCACAAGAGAACCACTACATTATCACACTAGGGTCTCTAGACAAGCATTTGAGTTGAGGTTGTCTCTGATTGTCATATCAAAGACATGGACCATGGACTCTGTGTTGAACACAGCTTAAAAGAGTACTGTGGTAGTTTGAATGAGAAATACCCGCAAATGCATTTGACCACTTGGTCCCTACCTCACCTGTGGCACTGCTTAAAAAGGTTACAGGACCTTTAGGAGGTGGAATCTTACTGAAGGAAGTATGTAGCTCGAGGAAGATGCTAAGCCTTACTCCACTTCCTAGTTTCTCCCTCTCTGCTCCCTGTGTACAGGTAAAATGTGATTTACCCACTTCCAGCTCCTCCTGCCGTGCCTTTCTTACCATTTGGACTCTCTCATTCTGAAACCACAGGCAGAAACAAACCATTCCTTCCTTAAATTGCTTATAGTTCTGATATTTTATCACAGCAATGGAAAAGTAACAAATACAAGCATCCAGTCTGGCTTTTCTCCCCCTGCTTATAAACAATTGATCCTGAGAGGGATTTCACTGCCCACCTTTCTCAAAGTTCCTGTATCTAGAACCCCAGAACTGGCCAGAGTCTTAAGCTGGTTTCTGCCTCATTCTCTTCTATGTCGGTCAACATCTAGCATCGCACTGGTCCAGTAACCAGGGAGCTGGGAAGCTGGTGGGCGATGAGTACTCAGAGAGTGGAGATGTGAGCCTGCTCCCACTCTTCCAAACTCCAAGCCAGAAGTTAGAGGCCAAACGCATATGGAGCTTAAGGTCTAATAGGAAACATATGTTTTCAGTTCTATCCTAGCAAGAGAGGGAATAGGGGCAAAACAGAAGCTGCAGCTGGTAGTGGAGGCTGGACTTCAAACACAGACCTGCTTAAGTTTCTGCCCCTCCTGATGGGGACTTTATATAAACGTTATTCTGACTTTTGCAGGAGGATGGGTTGCGGGACAGAGAATAAGGGACCTGGAGATCAACCAGGAAGTTCATAGAGAGTCCAAGTACTAGATGGTAAAGATGAGACTGGGATGATAGCAATGAAATTGGAAAACCAATGTAAATGAACTGAGGGAAGAATTCAGATCCGGGAGGAATCAAGGCTCCATCCTACATCTCCAGCTGCAGTGACTAAGAAGATATGAATATGCCTTTTTCTTAAAAGAACAGGCTGGGAAAAGCAGGACCCTGCAACCCCACACCCTTGCACTTCAGTAACCTCCGAGACCCTGCCAACTCTGCAGCCAAATATTAGGGAAAGCCTAGCACACAAATGCCAAAGTTAGCCTGTGCTAGCAGGTCCATGCCAAGAACCACAAAGTTTCATTTTATTTAAAACACAAGCCTTGGCAGAATTCCCTACCTGGACAGAGACAAGCCCATTACTTCATCTCACGAGCTGCAGTGTAAGCCTCTGTTTTTGTGTTCCTAATAGCAAGACCTCGTGGCTGACAATGCAGCCAGCCTACCGGTTCTCCTCCTCCCAGAGGACCACGAATCAGCCAGCAGAGTCCAGAGTCCAAATAGGTATAGATAGGTATTTCTGTGTGGGATCAAGACCCCAAGACAATCCTGTTTATGCAAAGGGCTTTTATTGTTTTACATTTTTTAATTAAAGGCAGCCTTTTTATTCTATCCAGCCCTTCAAAAAAATCTATTGGGGGAACTGTAATTTTACTTCCAATCTCCCCATTTAATACTCCCCTAGTGCCCATAAAAAGCTCTGGAGTTTCAGTTCATGATTTGAATCTTTACAGATAATTAGCTGGCAGAATGACTCCGAGAGGGAAGCAGGTATATATATTTTCACAACTTGGTGGGGAGTGGGTGGGCAAACCGTGGGAGAAGCATCCCCGGGCTGTCTTGGCTCATCTCCGTTCCAGAAACGTAAACATGCAATTCATTGAAAGACACATTCATTTTGGTTCTTTAATTGATGCCATAAAAAGTACATTTTCCTCCTCTCTGATGTATCTTATTAAAAAGCCGCTTGGCTCTGCCCACCGTCAGCTGCCACCTCCGCCATCCTCAGTCATTTTACTTAGCCTGTTCCCTGCCACCTTGGCCAGATTTAAAAGCTAGCCTCAGTTTCCCTTCTAAGCGCAAAAGGATTGGCTTGCATTCTCCCCTCTCCCGCCTTCATTTCCTCCTCCCTCAACTCCTCAGAGTTCTCTCCCTCACATCTTCTCCCTCCCCTCACATCAGTTATAATCACTGTAAACTGGCTGCCTCCTATCTGGGTCACAAGCTGTGTGATAAGAGTAGCACTCAACAAATGCCTTGTAACAACCTTGGGGAAAATTAACTTACACACTTATGCAGACATATGTGCACTCACCCATACCCCCCCAACCCCCACACATACACCCTTTGACATCTAAAGCACTGAGAGCTCCTAGAAGTTAAAGCAAGATTTATTCAAATCCTATTCTCACAACTTCCAATTCCCCCTCTGTGCAGTGCATGTGCACAGGCACAAAAGTGTGTGTGTGTGTGTGTGTGTGTGTGTGTGTGTGTGTGTGTTAAATAATTTAGTGAGTGGATAGATTATTTTATAAAAGAAGGCTCTCATAAAATGGTAGGAGAATGGACTCAGAGCTTGCTATACACATAATCTGTCCCTCAAAAAAAAAAATGTATATGTTAAAATCTAATTCCCAACATGGTAGCATTTGGATGTGGGACCTTTGAGAGGTGTTTGGTCACAAGAACAGAGCTATAGGAAAAATAGCCCTTTAAGAGTAACCCCAGAGAACTCCTTTATCCCTTCCAGCAATTGAGGATGTAGTGAAGAGACTCAATTCCCAATCTGGTAGCTCTTTGATCTTGATAATCCAGCTTTCAAGACTGTGGGAAGGAATTTCTGTTTTATCAGTTATCCAGTCGATAGCATAGTGAGCTGGCCCAGGTAAATTTAAAGCTGGGTTACTCTGTATGGACTAGCTGGGTTTCTCTGGGATCATAACCATGAGCAGAAAGTCCCTGAATATTCCAGTCCTATCACTAACCACTCTACTTCCACAATTGAGTCCCAGGAAGCTCATGGGGGCTCTCAAAACCAATTTATTTCTAAAATGAAAGATGCTTACTCTCTCCCAACCCAATCCATCTTGCTGACTCAGAATAAAAATTAGGTTGGAAAAGTCCTTCCACCAGCATTAAACATCTTGTACTAACCAGGATTGGTGGCACATGCCAGCATTTAAGAAGCAGAGGTAAACAGATCTCTGGGGGTTTGAGGCCAGTCTGGTCTACATTGTGAGTTCCTAGACAACCAGGACTGCAAAGTGAGACTTTCTCTCAAAAACAAAATCTTGTATTAGTCTTTCATTAAAGTGTAAAAAGATGATTTAGTGATTAAGAGTTCTTGCTCCTCTTGAATAGGACCCTGAGGTCAATTCCCAGCATCCATGTCAAGTGACTCACAGATGCCTGTAACACCAGCTTCGCAGGATCAGCTTCTAGGCTCCCCAGTATCCACTCACATGTGCACATATACATATAGAGCACACACAGGCACATAAAAAGTAAAATACATCTTTAATTTCTCCTTGATTGAGACGTTCCTCCCACCTCCCTGTAACTGATTTTTCTTTTCATTTAATTCATCCTTCCTTTAGACTTCAACATTGTTACAGGATCCTCTGACTTTGACTCTTTCACAATGTCCCATTCATAACCACTCTTCTCAAAGACAAAATTTTCAGAACACGTTGAAAATACAAGGCTTCTTTTCAAACGTTATCAAGAAAAGTGGAACATTTAAAAATCGGGTGCAAGACCCTGTATTACTATTTAGGTTATACTGAATCAGTGTCTACTGTGTAGACAGAGCCCACATTCTCCCATCCTGAAGACATTCTATCCATGGGATTAAGGAAGAGGTCTGGGATTCACTTTCTCTCTGGGAGTTCATCAGCTTCATAGTCGACAGTCCATGCCTTCCATTTCCGTGAAATCTATATCAGTCATTTTTCTCATTGCTATGACAAAATGCTTCACAAAATCAACTTAATAAAGAAAAGGTTTATTGTAGCCTGCAATCCATCCTGGTGAAGAAGTCATGAAAGGGAGAACTTCAGGAGGCTAGTCACACCACATTCACAGTCAGAAAGCAGGGAGAGGTCAATAGCAATGCTTAGCTATCTTTCTTTTTATTTAAACCAGGATCCACAGCCTATAGAATAATGTCACCCAAGTTTAAGTCAGGCTTTTCTTCCTCAGTTAACCTAATATGTGTTCATCTCTCACGACATGCCCAGGGATTTGTCTACAAGGATTTTAGATCTTCTCAAGTTGGCAATCAATAGAAGAAGGAGGAGGAGGAGGAGGAGGAGGAGGAGGAGGAGGAGGAGGAGGAGGAGACAAAGATGAAGGAGAAGAAGAAGAAGAAGAAGAAGAAGAAGAAGAAGAAGAAGAAGAAGAAGAAGAAGAAGGCGAGTCATATGGCTGATTTGAAACAGTATCCAACATGGCTTCTGTCATCTGATGAAAAGCTCCAAGCAAATTAGTAGCAAGGTCTCTCAGGGAATGACTACATTACCCACTCTTTCCTACAATGGTCGCCAACTTTCTATGTAGAAATTTATATGCATTCTTTTCTCAGAGCATGAAGCATCTTGAAACAGACTTGATGTCAGCTCTTGGGAACAAGACCATTTTATCCTCTTGGAGAAGAGATAACAGTGAAATCTTCAGAACAATGCCCTTCCCTAAAATTAGGTCAGCTCCTTATTGGCAGACATTCTCTCAGGCCTCAAGAGCAAAAATAAGTCAAATATAAAACAATTATTAACTTCCTAGAGTTCCAAACCAACTGGTTGAATTAGAAAAACTAATAGAAAAAAAAAAGGCATCTTACAACCCTGTAGCCAAAGTAATTCCAAGATGACATGAATCACAGGAAAAACACCATTGTTACCCTAGTATTCATCTCTCCAGCAGGCTGGAATTCCAAATTCCACTGAGGAAAAATTGTTAGGGAAAATCACAGAAGGTTCTGGAATCAGAGCTGTATGTTATAATCACCTAGGGAATTGTAAAAATTGAAAGAAAACCAAAATTCAGCCCCAGGCAATTCAACAAAGATTTATTTTTTTGTTCCATACCTTTAAAAGTTTTTATGTGGGATATTTCTGGGATGTGAGATATTTATAAAGAGAAGCATCATAAACCCCCCAAGGCCCCAGTGATCATCTGATTTCAGTAATTAACAACACAGGACCAACTTCCTTTCACTCTCTGCTGCTTCTACTCATCTCCCTTTCTCCCCTCACCAAAAAAATGATTGTTTGAAGCAAACACAAGATATCAGATTTGTCTAATCAGAATTTGTCTCTGAAAGATAGTTCTTGCATATATACATATATATGCATATATGTGCATACGTATATTTCATTCAGTTACTCATATTACCCTATCATGGCAATGATGTGATATACCAGACCTCTGTCTAAATTGACCCAGATTTTTGCTCTTAAAAACAAGCCTGTGATGAATGGCCTTCTATTTATTACTTTTCTTATTTCCAGGTATGATGATTAATATTGATTTTCAACATGACAGGATCTAGACCAGTGGCTCTCAACATTCCTAATGCTGTGACCCTTTAATACAGTTCCTTGTGTCGTGGTGACACTCTAATCATAAAATTATATTTGTTGCTACTTCATAACTGTAGTTTTGCTACTGTCACCAATCCTAATGTAAATACCTGTGCCTTCCCATTGTCT
This sequence comes from Grammomys surdaster, assembly GCF_004785775.1. Taxonomy (NCBI): domain Eukaryota; kingdom Metazoa; phylum Chordata; class Mammalia; order Rodentia; family Muridae; genus Grammomys; species Grammomys surdaster. The sequence goes on from NW_021604614.1 coordinate 4,167,748, forward strand.
TAGGTGACCCCTGTTAGAGGATTATTCAACCCCCAAAGTGGTCATGACCCATAGGTTGAGAACCATTGATATAGACTTACCTAAGAGAAAAATCTCTGGATGTATCTGTGAGGAGGGTTCTAGATTAGCTTAATGGAGGTGAAGAACCCTATCCTAAACATGGGCACCACATTTGGGGACTAAATAAAAAGGAAAAAACAATCCAAGCACCAACATTCATCTCTCTCTGCTTCCTAATTATAAATGCAAAGCAACCAACTCCTTCATGCTCCTGCTGCCACGCCTTCTCTGCCAAGGTCGACAACAGCCTCAAACCATGAGCCACAATGGCCTTCCCCCCCTTAAGTTGCCTTTGTCAGGTGTCTTGTCAGAGCAACAAGAGCAGGAACTAAAACATCAGGCAATGGTAGTGAATCTCAGCTCTTAACTTCATTAGATTAAGAGACGCTTACGAGATTATTGAAGCACATCTAGGAGTGTCTGTGATGGTGTTCCCAGAAACAGTCATTGTATCAGGTTCCTGGTCTGATCAACAGTTAATCTCTTTATGCGTTTATAATATGACAGCATCATGGAAAGATAACAGAAAATAGGAGGAAGAAGAATATTAGGAACACGAATTTGGGGACTATATCTGTCCCTTGACCCTTTCTGTCTTATTTTCTCTGTTCCTTAGCCACCAAGAAGTGACAGAAAACCTCTCTCTCTACCACACGCTGTTGCCAGCAGAAGGAGCATCTCAGGTGCCTGGTACCAAGCAACCATGAATTTAATTCTCTGAAACTATGAGCTAGAGTAAATAATCCCCCACCCCCACCCCCTCCTCTCTCTCTCTCTCTCTCTCTCTCTCTCTCTCTCTCTGTGTGTGTGTGTGTGTGTGTGTGTGTGTGTGTGTGTGTGTTGTGTGTGGCTGTGTGGCTGTCTGTATACGAGCATGTTGGTGAGTCAGAGAATCACTTCGGCTATGGTTTCTCAGGAGCTGTCCACCTTGTTTTTTGAGACAAGGTCTCTCATTGGCCTGGAACCCACCAAGTAAGCTTGACTAGCTAAATGACAAGCCTATAGGTCCATGCATCTCAGTCTCCCCCTCACTTGAATTACAAGGACACAGCTACTTCTAGTTGGTTCTGTTTGCTAGTCTTTATATGGATTTCAGGGATAGACGGAGAACTGTTGATTAAGAAATCCAGTTGGTAAAAGACTACATTTGAACCCCAACTCTATCCTTAGCCTTTTTTTCTCATAAAATCTAAATATTAATAGTTTCTACCTTGGGGGCTGGAGAGATGGGTCAGCAGTTAAGAGTAAACTGCTCCTAAAGAGGACCCGAGTTCGGTTCCTACACTCATGTCAAGAGGTTCACGACTGCCCCAACTCCAATTCCAGGGGATCCAATGTCTTTATCTGAACTCTGAGGGCATCTTCACTCATACACACACATCCACATGAACATACATATGTAGTTCTTTTAAATAAGTAAAGATTTTTAAAAAATAGCTCCTACCGCGTAGACGTCTCAGGAGGGTTAAATGAGTTAATACATGTAAATATTTAAATCAGGTACAAGCACATGTTAGGAGGTATGACTACTGCTGCTGCGGTGGCTCTCTAAACTTCTTTAGTTTCCTGCTTCATTTTCTCAGCTGTCCTAACTGCCTCAGGATGTTGGCTCAACAAAAACACATCATTATAGTGAAATTGCTTAAAATAGCTACAAGCTCTGAAAAATCAGGGGGGAAAAAGATTTTTTTTTTTTTTTTAGGAAGCAGAGCTGAAACCTATCAAAATATACTTTGTTTTTCTAGTTTCATATGTGTTTGTCTAGTGTGCATGTGTGTGTGCATTGGCATGTATGGGGCACATGTGTGGCTGTGCATGCGCATATGTACACATATGCAGGTAGAGGCTTGTGGTTTATGTTGGGAACCATCTTTCATGGTTTATTCATTGAGCCAGGGTCTCTCAGTCAAACCCAGAGATCACTAATATGACTAATTTCCCTAGCTAGCTTGCTCTGGGGATCCAGTGTCCATCTTGTGTGGCTGGAATCAAGGTAGATTGCTATGCCCGTCCAGCATTTACATGGGCTGTATGGATCCAAACTCAAGCCCTCACACTGGTGCTCAGTAGGTGCTTTAATCACTGAGAAACCTCCTCAGCTCTCAAATACATACGACAGACAAATTTTCAGCATGAACGTTAAGAGAAAGAGAGAGACTCCAGAAGAAAATGTGACATGCTCTTCCATGTGAGCTCCAGGTTCGATTGAGAAACCCTGGCTCAACGAATAAAACAGAAGAGCAAAATGGGAGCATGATACAGGCCTCTCTAAGATAGAATTGCCAAGGATTTTATTTCATCTATTTACATAGTAGTGTGTACGTGCCCACTCGCTTACAGCATGTGTATGCGTATGAAAGCCATAGGACAACTTGTAGGAGTCAGTGCTCTCCTTTCAACATCTGTGTCCTAAAGGTCAAACTCACGTTGTCAGGCTTGTCAGCAAGGGCCTCACTCTCTGAACCATCTCAGCCCAGAGGCTTCATCACTATAAAAACAGACTGTCCCTTCAGAGTAACCATCTATCTTTAAGATGGCGAGATATATCTCCGTGGCGTCTGTATAGTTTTCTCAGAGGTGACCAAATTGGTTAGACAACCTGTCAATTTGCTTGAGCCACTAATTTAATTGATATTTTTTTATTTTCTACTAAATTGACAGACTGAGTACATTGATGAAATTGACTGGCTGTTTTGATATCATTTAGACCCAGCTGACTGGAGCTAACCATGAAGGGGAAATAATTGTTATTGACATGGTAGTGATGACCAAAGACACTCGTAGCTTGGACTGCCAGAGGAACGCTGAAGTCTTTATAATAGAACTGGGATCACACCTCACCAAGATGAGAGTCAAGTAATTGATCCTTCCCTGTCGGCTACACTGTATTATCAGGGTAGTTGATGGAGAAAGGATTTGGAAAGCAACTTTGAAAAGATTCAATCATACTTAGATAAATTATTTTTGCATTTCACTTTTTTTTTCAGCTGTGGGGGATACACATACACATGCCACAGTGTGTTGAGGTTAGAGGACAACTTATGGGAGATGGTTCTTTGCTTCTACCATGTGGGTGCTGGGGATTAAAACTCAGGTCACGGGGCTCATCAACAAACACCTTTACCCTTGGAGCCATCTTGCTGGCCCTAAATACACAGTGTTGGTGCCACTCTGAGCTCAATTCTGAGTGTATGGAGGCTCCCAACAAAGCTGAGGAGATGCTATATACTCCCAGTAGCAGCTGAATATATGTGGCTTTAACTTTATGTGACAAAAGAGGCTCTACAGTGTAACTAATAGGGATAGAGAAATGGCTCAGCTGTGAGAAGTGCATAGGGTTCTTGCAGAGGATCTGAGTCTAATTTCCAGGACTCACATCAGGTAATTCATAACAGCTGGTACCTTCAGCTCCAGGGAATTTGATGCTCTCTTTGGTCTGCCATGACTACTACATGTATGTGGCTTATACACACACAGCATATACACATGTGCACACATCTTTAAAAACTAAAGAAAAATGGAATTCATAATTTTAACATAAGAAATTTACATTGGCATATCTGGTGGGTCAGGTCTAATTTAATCCCCAAATTTCCTAAATAGATTTTTAAAAAATGAGAGGATTTATTTGGCTACTAAAGAGGAGAAGAAAACATAGGTTGGGAGCAAGATGTTGAAAGTGATATGGAGAAGGGGTCACAAGTCAACCTGTATAAGCAAACTCCAAACACTAGGGAAAACAAGGAAATGGATCACCATCGCTTTAAGTGAATACATTTAACTCGGCAAGTCTATGATGCTATTTAGAGCAAATGCTAAGAGAAGAATACACTTCCTACCAGTGGCCCTCAGGTATCATTCATGGTAGGAACACATCAGGCAACAAGGAGAGGCCAAATGGCTGGAATGGGAAGAGCTTGGAACTTCTGAGTCTGCTTTTAGCAGAAAAGTTCTGTTTTATATCTGGGTTCCATTTAAGATTTCATGGGGAAGGGGTTTCTCCTTAAATAGTAAATAGAGAAATCAGAAACAGAGATAATTGATACTCGCATACCTAATCTATTGAAGACACTAAGAACATTGCATATACTGGGTCAGAGGAGATACAACAAAATGTGATAGTGATAGCTGTGATAATGGTGACTGTCATCGACACGGAATCCTTCACACCACCGTTGAGGAGCTACATGCAGCTATGCCTGTTGTAAATGAGTGTCTTGCCCAGTGTCATTCGGCTTCTGCAAGAACAGGGTTGGATCAGGTCCTTTGTAATCCTGGTCTCTATGACAATTGAAATGGAAGATGATATCATCTGACAATCTTAATGAGTTAATGTGTTGCATAAAAGCTATTCTTGGAGCTGGGAAGACGACTCAGTGAGTTAAGCATTTACAGGCATGAAGACCAGATTTCAAAACTCCAACACCAATGTAAATTCTGAGCATGAAGGAGTCCTCCAGTCCTAGTGTCCAAGAGGCAGAGACGAAAGAGCCTTCAGGCAAGCTGGATGATTCGACTAGCCAAATCAGTGAGCTCCAGGTTCAGTGAGAGACCTTGACTCAGTCAATTAAGTTGAGTGATCAAGGAAGACAACTGATGCTAGTCTTGGATATGTATATGTGTATGTATGTATATATGCAAATGCATATACATACATGCAAAAAATTTAATAAAGACTATTCTTGTTAACATTTTATTAATTGTGCATGTCCATGCATATTTAAGTTAAAAGGTCATTTGTGAGAGTTGAGTCTCTCCTTCCACCATGTGGGTCCCGGGGATTGAACATAGATTCTTGGGCTTGGCAACAGACACCTTAATCCACTGAACCATCTCTCAGTTCCCTCAAAAGCTATTCTTATGGTGTGCCTTTTACGTCAATGACATTTCTAGGTTTAAATGAGTCCACTCTTGACCATTCCGGGAACTCTGTATGACTTCATTATCTTGCTGGGCCCCAATGTCAACAGATGACCTTAGACCAGACATGATATATGCTTCTGGTCCTTTCTGCACACAGTAGAGAGGGGATGGATGCTGTTCTGACTGCAGAGCAGACTGTTGTAGAATAGAAGGGTAGGGCAGGCAATGGAGCAGGGACACTGAGTCAATGACAGGCGCAGCTGTCAACTCATTAAGGGTGCCCCATTAAAATCTGGGCTACATCAGGTCCAGCCATCTGTCATCTGAGAACCACAACTGCATGCTGAGTCTTCCCTCAAACAGCAGCAGCAGTAGCAGCAAAGTTGGCATATTCTCCCAGCACTGAGAACCACTTGTCTCGCAGCTCAGTGGCTTTGATGTCCCAGTGATGAAGTATCCTAGTGGCCAAGCATCAAATAGCATCCAAGAGAAAAGAATAGGATTTAATTTTTAAAATTCAGTGTGTGTGTGTGTGTGTGTGTGTGTGTGTGTGTGTGTGTGTGTAGATATGCATATGAATATATGTTTAGATCCCGAAATCAATGTCAGGGTCTTTCTTATGGAGCCATCCATCTTAATTTTTGAGACAGGTCTTCCCACTGGACTAAAGCTCAACAATTAGCCTAGGCTGGCTGGCCAGTGAGTCCTAGGGATTTGCCTGTTTCCACTTCCCAGTATTGGGATTACAAGCATATGCCACCGCATCTGGCATTCTATGTGGTGCTGGGGATTGACGTTGGATCCTTGTGTTTGTGTGTCAATCACTTTCCTGACTGAGTCATCTCCACAGCACCAGGAGGAAAAGTTTCAATCTGGACAGTCTCTTCTGTACTATGCTGTAAAAGAATAAGAGAGAGAGAGAGAGAGAGAGAGAGAGAGAGAGAGAGAGAGAGAGAGAGAGAGAGAGAGA
>NW_021604614.1:4173650-4183361 GCF_004785775.1 Grammomys surdaster
AGAGAGAGAGAGAGAGAGAGAGAGAGAGAGAGAGAGAGAGAGAGAGAATGAGAATGAAATGAATCCTGGGTGTAGGATTTCCCTGTGTCTTCCATTCCCTAAAGTTCTTGTTGCCTTTACTTGATCACAGGCATGCCTCTTCCCTCAGTAAAGCTCCCACTTGGGTATTCAGGAGTGTTGACTATTCCGTCCTTGCTAACCACACCAAAGGTACATTTTATCCCACCACCCAAGCCCCTCAGATGCAATTCTTGAAGGGAAGGAGTCAACATTCACATCTCCCCAAGAGAAGGAATTTTATCAATACACAAAGATTAACAAAGCATAGACTACTGCAGGAGACAATTTCAAAATAGTTACAAAGACACAAAATGCTAAGAGACAGCTTCACAGAAGTATGGATAAGGCTCCTGGTGAACAGAGACTCGAGCTTCCATGTGAACGCAGCATCAACTGAAGTGAAAATTTCAGGTTTCTTTGGAGGCTCGGTTGTGTCACCTGTTTTTCTTCTGAAAATTGTCTGATGAGAGGATGTTTTGCTGAGGCAGATACACGGGAGGCTGTTTCGCTGAGAACATACATTTGATGTTTTTTTCTGGAAGCTGCCTGGAAAAGGGGCTTGTAATGTTTTGCTCGAGAGGACATTTGAGAGGACACATGATGTTTGGAAAGGGTATAAATATAACCTAACAGACAGCGGACAACACTGTAGCATCGGTTTGCCTTGCCACTCTTCCCTGGTCTTCGTTGGTCTTTGCTGACAATGCTGTGAAATTGGTTCCCATTGCCTTCTTCACTGATCAGCTTGTATGACTTCGTAGAGAGAAACACACCAAAGAACTTCTTATGATATTCCGGCGGCTTCTTGCCTCTTCAGAGGACTCGAGCCGAGGGCTGATCTGCAGAGCCTTGCAGTTTCTTCCAGAAGGAACCGACATTGTTGAGTCTCGAATGGTGTTTGCGAGTGGGTCGAGCTACTGCTGCTGATTTGTGTGAACTGAACTGCCGATATCCTGACAAGAGAGATTGGAATTGTCTGAAAGAATGATTTCTAAACACGTCTACATACTCCCCCCTTTGCCCAATTAACCTTTCCTTTCCACTGCCTCTTGTGGGTGGTGGGCTAGAAGGGAGGTTAAAGAGTATAACAACCCTTATTAAAGTGGGTTTTAAAAAAAATCTAAGCCTACGATCAACATGAAAAATTTACCTAGAACCAAGATCTTTCCCATCATACTCAGCTACTCTCATTCCTTGTTATTTCAATGACATAGTGATGTCTCTCCTGTCCTCAGTTTTCCCCTCCCCACTCTGAGACCTACAATTTAGTTTCAACAAAGGAAGGAAGGAAGAAAGGGTTTGTCTTGGCTCATAATCTGATGGTAAAGTACACCATCGTGAGGCTGCTGATCACACAGTACCTAGAGTCAGGAAATAGAGAAAAAGATAAGTGCTGGTGTTCGGCTTACCTCACCCCAGTACCCCAGACCCTTAAGTGGTGCTGCTCACATGTAGGATAGTGCATCCTCAATTAACCCACTATATAAACTCCTTCCCAGTCAGGCACAGAGGTCTGTCTCCTGTGTGATTCTAGATTTTGCCAAGTTGACAATCGATAGTAACCATCACAACTTCACATCATGTCAACCTGATACACAAACACATTACTTTAAACCAAAGCATTCCATCCCTGGCCTCCAAAGTCTCGTTTATGTATCATAACACAAAATGCACTCAGTGTATCTCTAAACGTCCCCATAGTCTTTAGCTGTCCCAACACTGTCCAAAAGCCCCAAAATCTCTTCTGAGACTGAAGACAATCTTTGAACCATAAGCCCCCCTTTTTAAAAAGCTCCATTTTCCAATATACAATGGGACAGAATATCCCTTTACATATCAAACATAAGGAACAGAAGAAAAGAAAGGAAAAAACAGGCAAAACCAAGCCAGAAACCCTCCAGGAAAACCTAAATCCTGCAGCAGTGTGTCCAGCATCTCAGACTACTGATAGAGTCATCTCGGCTCCAACAGGCTTGAGTAAACCCTTTGACTCTGCCACCTACAGCACAGAGCGCCCGTAGATCCCACAATATGTGTGTGTCGGTTTGAATCCCTCTCGTTCACAATTCTCTCATGGTTCCCCTCTTCTCTCCAAGTGAAATCCTCAGTTACTGTTGTTCACCATGGTGGTTACTTTTTCTGTGTAGGAACAGAATCAAGGTCATAGAAAGCACAGACATTTGTTCAAATATTATTCAGGTGGTTTGTCTCTAAAGGTGTTTCTGGATCCAGTTGACCTTCGAATCAGTACTCTAAATAAAGAGAATGCTCTTTGAGACATCCCTGAAATACTCATGTGTTAGAGACTTGGTATTCAACACAGTCAGTGTTCAGAGACAAGACTGAGGTAGGCAAACATAGGAGATAGTTTATCCTGGAATCCTATTTTATTTTTGTTACACACACACACACACACACACACACACACACACATACACACACACTATGCATCAATGGCCCTCTCTGAACAATGGGTCTAGCTATCTCAGAACCCCTGTAACACTCCACCTGCCTTGAGCAACACTATTCCCATTTCAAAAGAATAATGTAAATTTCCCTGTCTCCAATAACAATCAAGTTTAGATACTTTCTATTCAAGTGCATTCCCGACATACCTAGGTAATAAGCAGGAGGGCTGATCTGGTCTGAACTGGTTTGAAATTCACACATAGATAAACAAACTGAGTCCTTCAAGAAAACTTTTAAGGAGAACCCCCTATTTACCATCTTCTGCCTATGCATAACTGGATGTGCATGTGAATAAAGTCAGATGTATTGTGGAAAGTGATACATGTGCACTAGGAAGAATGAATATATGACTTAATCAATTAAAATAGACCCACTTACTTCTTAAAATTGCAAAGTTTCTGTACGGCAAAGGACACTGTCAATAGGACAAAACGACAACCAACAAATTTAGAAAAGATCTTTACCAATCTTTCATCTGGTAGAGGGCTAATATCCAATATATATAAAGAACTCAAGAAATTAGACTCCAGACAACCAAATTACCCTATTAAAAAATGGGGTATAGAGCTTAACAAAGAATTTTCAATGGAAGAAACTCGAATGGCCGAGAAGCACCTAAAGAAATGTTCAGCATCCTTAGTCGTCAGGGAAATGCAAATCAAAACAACCCTGAGATTCCACCTCACACCAGTCAGAATGGCTAAGATTAAAAACTCAGGTGATAGTAGATGCTGGCGAGGGTGTGGAGAAAGAGGAACACTCCTCCATTGTTGGTGGGACTGCAAGATGGTGCAACCACTCTGGAAATCAGTGTGGCGGTTCCTCAGAAAATTGAACATAGCATTACCTGAGGATCCAGCTATACCACTCCTAGGCATATACCCAGAAGATGCTCGAACATATAACAAGGACATATGCTCAACTATGTTCATAGCAGCCTTATTTATAATAGCCAGGAGCTGGAAAGAACCCAGATGTCCTTCAACTGAGGAATGGATTCAAAAAATGTGGTATATTTACACAATGGAGTATTACTCAGCTATTAAAAACAATGAATTCGAGAGGTTCCTAGGTAAATGGATGGAACTAGAAATTATCATCCTGAGTGAAGTAAGCCAATCACAAAAGAACACACATGGTTTTCACTCACTGATTATTGGATATTAGCCCAGAACCTTGAAATGCCCAAGATGCAACTCACAGGCCACATGAAGCTCATAAAGAAGGAAGACCAAGTGGGGGTGATTCAGTCCTCCTTAGAAGGAGCAACAAAATACTCAAGGGAGCAAATATGGAGACAAAGTGAGGGACAGAAACTGAAGGAGGGGCCCTCTGAAGAGCACTCCACCTGAGTATCCATCCCATGTGCAGTCACCAAAGGTACATGCTGATGTGGAAGTCAGGAAGTGCATGCTGATAAGAGCCTGATATGGATGTCTCCTCAGAGGTCTTCAAGAGTCTGACATATTCAGAGGCAGATGCTCACAACTAGCCATTGAACTGATCATGGGGTTCTCAATGGAGGAGTTAGAGTGAAGACTGAAGGAGCTGAAAGGATTTGCGGCACCATGAGGAGAGCAACAATACCAACCAACCACAGCTCCCAGGGTCTAAACCACCAGCCTGGGAGCACTTAGGGAGGGATCCAGGGCTTTAGCTGAATATGTAAGAGTGGAGGGCCCTGCTGGGCATAGGTGGAAGAAGAGAACCTTGACCTCATGAAGGCTGGACGCCCCAGGGGGTGGGAATTTTGAGGGTGGGGAGGTGGGAGTGGGGGGGGTAGATAGAGGTTACATTCACAGAGAAGAAGGAGGAGGAGTGAGGGGATTGGGGGTTCCTGGGTGGGTGGGGGATGGGGTAAGGGGACAACATATGAAATGTAAATAAAACATCCAATAAAATAAATTTAAAAATAAATAAATAAAATAAAATAGACCCACTCAAACTATGCCCCTTAGTAACCAACTCCTCCTTCTCCGGAAACATAAATCTCCCAAACAGGGACCTTTGAATACTCTGTCATGTGGCCAACAGCAAACATGAGATTATAGCTCTCTAAAATCTGTACTGTTAAGTGTTCTAAATAGAGTTACACTTCTTCCTTTGCAAATCTGTGTGAACTCTTATTTCTAGTTCTTTGGATAAGAAGCCATGTATTTAGTCAGGGTTCCCTAGAATCACAGAACTTATGGAATGTCTCAATATAGTGAGGAGATTTACTGTAATGACTTACAGTCTGTAGTTTAACTAACCCAACAATGGGCAGCTGTGAATCAGAAGTCCAAGAATCTAGTAGTTGCTCAGTTCCACAAGGCTAGTTGTTTCAGCTGGTCTTCTCTATAACCTGGAATCCTAAAGAATTAGATTCTAACAGATGTGCTAGCATATAAGGACAAGCAAGTGAAGAAGAGTGAGCCTTCCTTCTTCCAATGTCCTTATGTAGGCTTCTAGCAGAAGGTATGGCCCAGATAGATTAAAGATGTGTACTACCACATCTGGACTTGGAATTTGCTCTCCCTAGGCTGGCCTTGAACTCAGAGATCTGCTCGCCTCAGTCTCCTGGGATTAAAGGTGTGTACTGCCTTGCCTGGACCTAAGCTTTTTATGGCCACTATGCTCAAGATCTGGATCAAAAGCATGTGTCATCCCATGTCAAGATCCAGGTCAGAAACCTGTGTCTTCCAGCCTCAAGATCTGGATCCCAGGTGTGCCCTCCATTTCTGGATTGTAGTTCATTCCAGATGTAGTCAAGGTGACAACCAGGAACAGCCATCACAGGCAGAGAACCTAGAGATGCTCAGTCCCAACCTCAACCAACAGTCAGGCTTTGGGAAGTGATTGACTTGTTCTCACTTCGCCAATGGACTCCATAAACGGATCCAGAATTAAATGAACTCCTAGGGGCAGAGTTAAGGAACATAGTGTCTGGTTGAAGAAAACAGGTTATTGGGACATGTCATTGTTCCCAGGCCCTTCTTCTATGTCTGCCTGTATTTATTTTCTGACTGTCATGAGACAAAGAACTTTAGTCCCACACACATGCCCACTGCCATGATGCTTTGTCTCACTTCAGGCCATAAAACCTGAGTCCCATAAAACCATGAACCAAAATAACTATTTCTTCCTTTAAAATGTTCTGTCCGGTATTTGTCATAGGGACAAAGAGTTGGCTAACCAATATGGTGGGTCTCATCCAACTAAATAGGACTGAAAGGTCTGGGTAATAAAGAATTTCTCCTGCAGGTTGCATAACCTGGGATGTTAATCCTTCCTTTTCTTTAACCCTGAACTGAAAACATTGGTTCTCTGGGAGTTAATTGGCCTGTCACTTTAAAAATGACACCACACACATCAGCTCTCCTGAGTCTCCTGCTTACCAATGCAGATCTGAGAACTTCTCAGCTTTCATAATCACAAGAGCCAGTTCTAGGTTTTAAGGTGTGTGTGTGTGTGCATGCACACGTGTGCATGCACACATGCATGTATGTGCATAGTTATGAATGTGTATACTTCTATGTATACATACTTCTGTGCATATATGCATGCTTTCATGTGCTGAGTGTGTGTGTGTGTGTGTGTGTACATAATTATGTGTGTATGCTTCTATGTGTGCATGCTTCTGTGTGTATAATTGCCTGTGTGAGCGTGTACATGTGTGTGTGTGTTTATATGTGTGTATGTGTGTGCATGTCTCTATCTATTGGTCAACTGAACTAATGAATACAAAAGATTTACTCCCTAATTATAAATAGGGGAAGCATTGTAGCTGAGTTGGAATACCAGATATACAAATAATTACTGTTTTAAAAAAATGAAGTTTTGCTGTGTTGGTTTAATATTAAGCAGCTTAGTGGGTAAAGACTCTGCTATCAAGTTTGACAATATGAGTTCAAACATTAGGATCTGTCGGTCTTCAACTCCTCCTCACTGCTGGGATGGCGGGTCCCAACCCATGTTTCTCCGGGTAAGAAACAGCAAGATCTGGGATGGATGTTGTGGCTCTCAAAGTCTTGTGTACCCAGATGCCACTGGGGAGCTCAAGAAGTTGGTAACAGGGGTCTACGGGCCCACAGTGAGCCAGGCACGGGTGTGGAATATGGCTTGGCTCCCAGTAAGTGCCAGAAGTATGGAGGAGCTGGAAGAGGAGCCTTCTATGGGCAGCTCTGTATGACAAAAGCCTCCCTGTGGTTATCCTTGATAAAGGAGATGGTCTTTGCTTGTCCAATCTGTTTTATTCACGGTGGATGAGGATGCATATGTCTTACTCAGGGTGAACCTGAGATTAAATACTATTTGCAAGAAGGGATACCCAGGAAGAGAAGCTCATTGGCTAAACATGCAGGGCCTGTCTAAATACCTCATTAGCATGGAGAACTCTAGGTTTTTCTGGTATGTGACTGGTGGTCATGGTCCTCTTAGTGGCATGTCATGATCACGTGTTCCAGGACAGGTGGTCTTGCCTGGAGCTGATTCTAATACCTACTGTTGCCATTTATGAGATTTCCAGGGTGGCAGCTGGGGATGGGGTTGGGGGGACGAATCTGCTTCCACTTTACCAATTCTTCCGTCTGGTGGCATGGTTCCACTCGCCCCACAAGGATCCATATGCTAGAAAGAGAGCATTGTTTCCTGAAGGTTGTCCTCTGACCTCCAAACACATGCCATGACATGTTCACACGCGTTACATAGCTTTTTCAAACATCCACAGCATTATTGAGCTCTTCCTCCTCCCATTCCCTCTGTATTACTTTCTCCGTCCCCAAAGTGCCCCCACATCCCCTTTCACAGCACCTTCTGTACCCCTCTTAATATACATACATCATACATACATGTATGCATACATATATAAGTACATGGGTGCCTTTCTCTGTTTGTAGTTTAAGTAGAGTTATGCCACATGGGATGATCACGCTCACCTCAAAAGCCACAGACTATCTACCAAAAATCACAGGCATAGAAAACCTCCCTTTGAGTTTTTTGTCTCTGGGTCCAAGAGACTCCCAGAACATTATAGATTATTTCATTGCCCGTGGTTGACCCCCCAAACCTGATGCTGATGATAAGACCTTAATTGCTGAAGTCATCACACTCTTTAAACATAGGACTTGGAGTTATAGATCTAGAATTGCCCTGGAAGCCTCCTCCCTGAGGACTAAGGATCATAGTATTGGAAAGTGTTATACAACCTGCCAAGGGAGAAAAGCCATCAAGACCAGCTGTAAAGTCTACAAACCACAATAATGACCAGACTGACAATAATAACCCCAATGGTGCACTAATGGTACTATTATCATGGGAATGACCAATAGGTGTCTATTGATACCTACTGAAATTAAAATTAAAATTAAAGACTACTTAATAGGAGAGAACTCATGCTTGGTACTATAATCCCAGCCAACCATCCATGTCTAGAGTGGTTATGTATCCTTGAGGAAAACTTACAACTGCCATTTTCTTAAACCAATATAATTTTTTGCTTCATTGTAAATACTTACTCTTATTCTACCACAGACAAGTATACTTCTCACTGCAAAAAGAAACATCTTTTTGTATCAGCTACCACAGCGTATCAAAATGTAGAGAATAAGTGGTCATGGTTACCCAGCCCCAGTTGTACATCTACAACACAACCTTTACACCTAAGTCTCAGGGAATATTATGGAAGATGGAAGAGAACAATTGTAATTGCAGCCAGAGGGTCAGGATGCTGGCTGTGAGACAGTGTCTTCTAGACAAGACAGGGATGCTAAGTTCATGAAATCTCAACAGCATAGACGTTTAAACAACATCTGCATAATGGCAATCCCAGGTAACACACCACCTCAAATAGGAGAGATTTCATAAGGTCCCACTCCTAGATAAAGAGCTACAAGTGGCTACTGAAAGGGGACAATCAGCTTACTCCCGGGATGAGCCCTCTGACAGGTTATCCAATCCCAAGTTTATCAGTCATAAACACACATGCATATGAGGCACAATAAGTGGGGCCAAGGTGGTTGTGTGGCGGTGGGAGAGTAAAACCTTAACAACTTTAGAATAAGAGGTCGTGAACTTGAGAGGAAGTTCCAGGGGACACAGAGTTTTGAGGACAGAGAGGTAAGGGTGGAAATGATGGAAATGCTGTACTCATGTAAGAAATTCTCAAAAAAAAAAAATTTAAAAACAGCAAATCAACCCATCAATCAATCAATAAATACACAGAAAACAAAAAAATTAGTAAATCTGTAAACAAGCTGTGGTTTTAAAAACTTAAAGAATTAAGCAGCAAGCTGGGCCTGATGGTTCATTGCCTGTAATCTTGTGCTCAGGAACCTGAGGCAGGAGCATCATGAGCCAGCCTGAGCTATTTAGTGAGTATACCAGGCCAGCCTGGGCTATATAGTAAGGCCCTGTCTCACAATAATATACTGATTCATCAGCAGCAAAGACGTGAAAGCTGTTGTCCTCCAATAGGAACCTAGTAGACAGCCGCTGCATACTGCTGATTAAGGGCTGATGTCTGTACTTCAACAGCTAGCAGCACACACAGCATGTTTGACACCCTCATCTATAAATTAAGAAGTCCAGCCTGGATCTGAGCTTGAGGTGAGTTGAATGAACAGCCTCACACAGAGCCAAGATTTCCCTCAGAAAACAGCTCTGGATCTGCTCCAACATGGAGATAAATTAGAGACAGAGGCCCTGAAGTTCAATGCCAATGAGAATAGCTGCAATATTTTTTAGTTGGAAATAGCCCACCAGGGCCATAAAAATCTCAATGAAGAAGTCAAACCTAGAAGGTCTAGGTTTAAGCTATGTGACATCTCAGCAAAGTTTCCTAAGGAAGCTGGGGATAAAATACCGCCCCAAGTAAGTAAATGAGTTGCCTGGATATAAATGGTTGTCAGAAGACAGAAGTTGAGAAGGCTAAGTTGTGATGCACATCACGGTCTGTAGAAAGACAGAGGAAACTGTGCCTGACGGTAGAGGCCTGAAATCCCTGCTTTTTCAGAGGCTGAGTCAAAATGAGCTCAAGGACAGCCTGGGTAACATAGTAAGATTTTTTTTTGGCATAAAACAAAAAGAGATAGAATGCTGGGTGTGTAGTCCAGTGTGTAGTGCAAATGCTTAGAATTCGATAGTGAGTAGTAGAATACCTGCCTAGAATCCCCCAGTGAGAGG
The DNA here is from genome assembly GCF_004785775.1 of Grammomys surdaster. Taxonomy (NCBI): domain Eukaryota; kingdom Metazoa; phylum Chordata; class Mammalia; order Rodentia; family Muridae; genus Grammomys; species Grammomys surdaster. The sequence goes on from NW_021604614.1 coordinate 4,183,341, forward strand.
CTGGGGGTGTGGCTCAGTGGT
>NW_021604614.1:4183371-4191524 GCF_004785775.1 Grammomys surdaster
GAGGGGCTGGGGGCGTGGCTCAGTGGTAGAGCCCCTGCCTAGAATCCTCCAGTGAGGGGCTGGGGGCGTGGCTCAGTGGTAGAGCTCTTGCTTAGCAGGTGCAAGACCCTAGAGTCAATCTTTAGTACTGGGGAGGGGCAAGGGAGCCTGATAGAGCTAGGATTGGCCTCTTCTGGGATGACAGCCAGATGGAGAACTGAGTATCTGCTAATTACCCTGAAATGGGGCCATTAAATGCCCTTCCCTATTTCACAGCATAACCACAACAGTCAAGTGAGGTCAAGTTTACAGAAATGTCTTTGAGGACCATGAGCAGCCTGTCTGTGAAATAACAGCCATGCATAAACGGATGCAAGGCGTGTCATATGTGATGCTTCAGGGATGTACAAGGTTCCTGAAGCAGTTTAACTGCTACTTGAGAAATAAACCTAGCTGACGTCATTCCTAGGTCTTGTCTTGCATACCTCCTGCACAAAGGCAAATCTTTCTTTCCCATCTGTCTTGTCCATTCTAGCCTTGTGTAAATCAACCGCACATCTGTCAGACTGAGCTCTAGTGCCAACAACTTACCTAGTTGGCAAACCACTTCTTAAGTTCCTGCTGACAGCTGCAATCGCTTGTCACTGATTACAAAAGTCATACATGTTTGAAATGACATATTTTGAATGCTATTTGTCACTGCTTACTGAAAAAAAAAAAGATCAAAGGTAAATTAAGAGTTCATTTAAATGAGTCACGATAGCCCCCCAAATGGACCATTTCTTTAACTTTAGGTGCCTTGTTACTCATCAATGTGATTTCGTTACTGAAATAGATTGCTACATTAAGAGAGAAAAATAACAGAGACACCTGAGACTGGGGAGATGGCTCAGTGGCTAAGAGTACTTGCTAATCTTGAGGAGAGCCGAATACTGGTTCTTAACGGCCATGTCAAGTGGTACACAACTGCTTAGGTGCCTCTGTTTCTTTCTCTCTCACTGCTTGGATAAAATAGCCTGGCAGAAACAACAGAAGGGGTACAGAGCTTATTTGACAGCAGTTCCAGAGGGACACAGGTAATTGTGGTGACAACTGCAGTCAGGGAAGTCACGGCTTCTGGGGCAGGAGGTAGGCCAGTCACACTACATCTGTACTCAGGAAACAGAGAGTGAACAGGAAGTAAACCCAAACTACAAAGAAAGCTTCAAGTCCCTCCCTCAGAGAGCCACTTCCCCCAGCAATGTTCTGTCTCTTAAAAGTTCCACAAACTTCCCAAAAAAACACTAACAGCCAGAGATCCAGTGATAAACTCAGGAGTCTGTGGAGAACAGTTCATATTCAAACTACAACAAATGGGGGTTTTAGCTTGCTTATGTGTAGAATATTTTAGTATACGCATGAAGCTAATGATAGGGACTTTTTTCTAGGAAAGAGAAATAAGTAATGAATGAATGAGTGAGTGAATGAATAAATGAATGAGAAACAAAATGGGTTTTGATTTTTGTTTCACTGGAATACATTACCTTAAAATAAACCTTAAAATTGATGACAAGAAAGATGGTTTAGTGGTTAAGGACCCTAGGTGCTTTTCTAGAGACCTGGGTTCAATTTCCAGCACCCACATGGTGGCTCACAACCATCTGTAACTCCAGTTCCAGGGGTTTCTGTCACCCTCTTCTAGCCTCTGTGGGCACTGTATGCATGTGGTACACAGACATAGGCAGGCAAAACACCCATGCACATAAAATTAAAATAAACTTCAAAAAGACCTTAAAAAATCAAAATAAAGACAATACAAAATACATTAGAAACATTGTTATAGAAAGACCAAAATACAAAAAAAAATTATAAGAAATAAGTAAAATCCCATAGATTCAAACTGGGACAACCCAACTTTTATTTATTTATTTTTATTTTTTGAAGGATGGAAGTTGAGAATGGGTCTTTCTATGTAGCTTAGGCTGGTCTCAAACTCATAATCCTCCTGCTTCAACCTCCCAAGAACTTAGATTACAGATGTGCACCGCTACACCAACTTCAATTTTTTGAAAACTAAGGTTTGCACCTTATTCTTTTGAGACATGTAGTCAGGGCTGGCCTCAGACTTATTATACAGCCAAGGATGACCTTAAACTCCTGACCTTCTTGCCCTTATTTACCTCTGGAGTGCCAGGATCACAGGTACGTGGTCCCATGCCAGGTTTCTGCAGAACTGGGACCCTAATCCAGAGCAGTGTGTAAGCCAGGAAAGTGGTCTACCCTCTGAGCCATGCCCCCAGCCCAGTGTGAGCCGTCAAAACTGCTTCATACATTTCTTCCCAGTTGCTTTTTTTCCATCCCTGCCATAACTAAGATCACACAGCGTACAGACTTTGACACTGTGACATGACGTCGTAAGCACATTCCCGTTGCTGGCATGTTAATGAAATGATTGTGCAGTTAATGACTCCAGCACGGTTTTTAGACATGGATCGTTGTCTCTGCTTCTGAATGTATCCTTAAGTCAAATTCACCAAAAATAAACTTAGTGACTCAAGGCGTACTATTTGATTCTTTTTTAGTTTTTGATACAGATTTCCATATTTACTTCCCAAATCCCATGTTAATGTATGCTTCCACCATTGGTAGAGAGATATCTATATACTCATAGTATTTCATGTAGTACAGTAGCCAAGGCACAGAGTCTACCTGGAATCATGTAATCGGTGAATGGATATGGAAAGTGTGAAGTAGGTATGTAGGCGGTACACAAACACACCGGGGTGGGGGGGAGAAAGGGAGGGAGGGAGGGAGGGAGGGAGGGAGGGAGGGAGGGAGGGAGACTATTTCATCTACCATTTGATATCTCACCAATTGACAACTGCCACTCAAATCCCCACAGCAAGTAGATGGCACATTCTACCTTAAGGAGACCTGTTTTCATTTTCAGCAGCCAATATTTAAAAAGAATTTACCTGGAGTCAAATACTGCTTTGTGATTTGCACGGGTTATACTCCATCAATCTTTCTCCAAAAAGCTTTCAAACATGTCTTCCCCCAGGACTTCTATACTCCAAGCTGAGTAAATACATTGAACGTTTCCTTTTATGAAATGGCACCATGTCTCCTTGCTGCCCTAATTTTCTGGGTAACTAGCTGCGGTGTGTTCACAATTCCATACCATCTTTTTTGAGAAAGGAACCTGTGGGCAATTCCATTACCTCCATTACCCTGGGCCTGCTCGAGCTTGGTTATAGAACTTCCACACAGAATTTCAAAAGGCGCCCATGGGGTTCCACTCACACAACTCGCTTTTCTTCTGTGAGGAGTCAAACCTTTTCCAACATGGAGGTTACTCCATCATCAGGGTTTCCAGAATGATAAAGCTCATGGAACAGAAATCTTGTGTTTGTTAGCTTTAGATCACCATGGCCAAATTTCTGACAGAAACAACTTAAGGGAGGGAGAATTTATTTGAGCTCGCGGTTACAGTGGTGTCCATTCATCATGGCAGAGAGAGAAGAGCAGCAGAGCAGGATGGTCCACAGAATGGCAGGTGGGATGCAGAGAGAAAGAGTAACAGGAAGAGAACAGCACCAGATACAGCTCTAAGAGGTGTCCAGTGACCTGCTCCTCCAACCAGTTCCCATCTCCCACTCCTCAATGTCTCTTAATAATGCAGTTGTATTATAACCCCACCAAGGGATAGACCCAAAGACTAGTCAGAGCCTTTAGGATCCAATCTCTTCTAGAAACATCCTCACAGGCATGCCCAGCCTAATCCCCAAGGTGTCCCTTAATCCAGTCAACTTAACAAGCAAGATTAACCACCACAGCTCCAGACCTACAGCAGTAGTCCACTAAAGCATGAACAAGAAACCACTGTTCTGGGACTGGGATGGTTTGCCTCATTCAGGAAAGTGCTTACTGACCAAGCAGAAGAACCCGAGTTCACACTCTGGAACCCACACAAGAAGCTGTGTGTGGTAGTGGCATGGACTGGTCATCCCAGCACTGGAGCTCCTGGAGCTTGCTGGCCAGCCAGGCTAGAGCCAATTTGGTGAATTTGAGGACAGTGAGAGTCTGCCTCTAAGGAAAAGTGGACAAGCCTGCACATTCACTTATACTCACACACTTCTATTCTCTCTCTCTCTCTCTCTCTCTCTCTCTCTCTCTCTCTGTCTCTCTCTCTCTCACACACACACACACATATACACATTAATATACACATATACTCATACATTTATATTTGGTTACACACAAATGAATACCACACACATACCTACAAATATATACATATACACACATATATATCATATAAATATATGTCCACATACATACATACATTAATATACACATATGCTCATCCATACACACATAAACTATACATACACACACCATTATACACATTTACCCATACATACACACACACATGCTACACATACGTGTACACATATACACACATTTGGCCATGTATACCACACACACATACACACCAACACAAAGTTACTTTCTCTGTAAGCTAGTGACATTTGAGGCAATTAGCTGCCTGGCAAAGCTATATATACAGAAAACAATCAAAATGTGGTCATTTTGGCAAATAAGGGATCTTTACTTTCTCTCTTCCCATGTCTGGAGAGACATGTATAAGGAACATTTGTGGAGCAGTATACCTACATCCACCCACCTAGTTCACAAACATTTATATAGAAGGTGCTTGATGCCAAGAGCTATTCTAAGAACTCTACTGGAACTTATTCAACATAAAAACCTCATCATGGAGGATTCTCCCCATTTCACAGATGAAGCTGCTGAGGCAGAGGCCACATAGCAGGACCCGAGAATGATCCACAACAAAGCCAAGCTTTGGATCACAAAGGAATGCCTTCATTAGCATGCAACAAAAAAGCATTAAAGGAGAAGATAGCATGCAACAGAAAGACGGCAGAGCAGACATTTGTACGACTCAGTAAAACATGAGGGAGGCCTTGTCTTAACAAGCTGGAGGTCCCTGGTGAGAGTGCATTGCAGAGCAGCAACCCCTCAGGTGAGGCTTTCCAGTAAAGAAAACCAAATAGCAACCAATGAAAGTAAAGTCATGAAATGGGAAGCTCACAGCATCCAGCAGCATCCAGCTGCGGTGGTTGAGGCGGTCATCTGGAGTTCTCCATTGAGCCCTCTCTCCATGGCTGAACTTGTGCCTTCCCTCTCCCACTACTGCACTTTTATATCATGGGCCGAACACAAGTGACCTCGGTTGGAAATGGGTCACCTTCCAGTTGCCCTCAAGGACATGGTGTTTTCTTTCTTGGGCAGTTTTGTTGCTCTCCCCCAACCCCCATCACAGTCAGGGGGATCCAGCTTATCTCTAGGCACAGGGCTCTTAGATGGCATTCTGAGACAGATATGCTTGAGTCTGAAGTTGGGGGCTAGAGGGTTGACAAATCCATTCCCAGAGCCAGCTCCTCAAACGGCTGGAGCACATGACAGTGTACCAATATGATGAACGTTCCAGTGTTCAAACTCGGGGAGCTTCTGTGTCACACTGACAACCAGTGACTGAGCAATTACCATGACCACCAACGCTGATGGAGTGCGTGTGGGCTAATCTTCCTGAATTCTCAGAATAACCCCCAGAAAGTGATGGAATCTAGTCTCAGAGATATAAAGTTACTGGTTCAAGATTTACAGGGACCTTATTTATTTTTATTTATTTATTTGTTTGTTGTTGTTTTTTTTCCTAAGACAGGATTCTCTCTACTAGACTCGGAGATATAAAGTTACTAGCTCATGATTATACAGGAACTTAATTTATTTCTTCATTCATTTTTTTTTTTTTTTTTAAAGACAAGGTCTCTCTACTAGACCCAGAGATATAAAGTTACTGGTTCAAGATCACACAGAGGGCTGGAGAGATGGTTCAGCAGATGAGAGCACTGGCTGTTCTTCCAGAGGAACCAGGTTCAATTCCCAGCACCCATATGGCATCTCACAACCGCCTGTAACTCCTGCTTCAGGGAATCTAACAACAACAACAACAACAATAACAACAACAACAAAAGGTTACACAGGAATCTTATTTATTCATTGATTAACTTATTTTTTTAAGATAGGTTCTCTTTACATATTCCTGGCTGTCCTGGGATTCACAATGTAGACCCAGCTGGCCTTGAACTCACAGAATCCACCTGTCTCTGTCTCCTGGGTACTGGGATTTAAAGCATATGCCCAAAGCTTGTGCCCAAGCTACACAGAGACCTTAACAGCAGCAAAGAACACATTCTGTGGAAGAATAATGACTAACAATAAAAGGTTCTGAGGCTATAGCTCATTTGGCAGAGCGCTTGCCTGGAGTACACAGCCCTGGGTTCCATCCCCAGCAGCACATAACACTGGATACAATGCTGCAGGCCTATAGCTCCAGCGCTTACCTCTAGCTGAGGTAAGAGTACAAACCATTGAGGTTTATGAGGTGATGTGAAGCCTTGCTGTAGGTAAAGCACTTGCTGTGCATGCGTGAAAGGCTGAGTTCAGTCCCCAAAACTCACAGAGGTAAAGCCACCGAAGTAACACAAGTCTTGAAACGTCAGGGTTGGAAAGGCGGTAGCTAGAAAGTGTATCCTACTTGATGAGTTCTAAGCCAGTAAAAGACTCTGTCTCAAAAAAGGTGGATTATGTGCCTGAAGAATGACAAATAAGGTTGTCCTCTGGCTTCTGCATGCTTCTACACAAACACTTCTACCTGTATATAGATGTGTAGACTATACATGCACACACAAGGTTATCCTCAGTTACACAGCAAGTTCAAAGCCAAGCTGCTATATTTGAAACCATATGCAAAAGAGAGTAGGGGAAGAAGGAAGGGAGAAAGGAGGGAAGAAGGGACAGAAAGGAGGGAGGAAGAGAGGGAGAGAGAAAGAAAGCACACTTCAACACTTTTTAGCTCTCTCTCTCTTCAAATGGAGAGGTGTATATTCATGAACTCAGCGCAATGACATCTTCGGGAATTCTCTTTGGTGGTATCACCACCATCGCTGCCATTAATAGATGTTTACCTGGCATCCAGCTTAGGAGAAACGTTGCGCCAGGCTCGCTTGCCCCAGTTAACACTGCAGCAACAGGCTTGCTCTAATTAGCCCTCGGCATGGTGTAAGATGAAATAAACCGGAAGGCATCCGGCTCCCCGGTCAGATGGCTCTTACTGGATGCCTACGGTTTTCACAAGTTTCCGCAGCAGCCAGCTGCCCCAGAATGTAGCGGGAACTGAGAACATGATAGTCCCGTCCCTCTGTTTCATTATCACCAGCGAGGGTGTCCACATTAAAGGATCAGTGTGAAATGGACAATTCACACTTCTTCCCCGTTTCGCAACAGTGTCCGTCCCTGCTGTTGCCACGGCTGCTGGGCCTGTTGAAGCTTCGCAGCGCTTCCCATAACAAGAGGAAAGGTCTCTATCAGCGGGAAGCACAAGCGGACAAGCAGACAGCTGTGCAGATGCGTACGCTTTCCCTAGGCCCTATTCCTCACGTGGTTTAAGGGTGTCTCCAGAAGATCCAAGTGTTTAGAACAGCTGTTCTCAACCTGTGGGTATCGATGAATGATGAATAACCTTTTCACAGGGGTCACATATCAGATGGCCTGCATATCAAATATTTACATTAAGAGTCGTTTTCATTTAACTTTTTTTATTTATATGTTTTATTCATCTATCTTTTGGAGACAAGAGTTTCTCCGTGTAACCCCGACTGTCCTGAAACGAACGATGTAGACCAAGCTGGCCTCAAAGTCACAGAGAACCTACTGCTTCTGTCTCTCAAGTGCTGGGATTAAAGGCTCTGTCCAGCTACATTATGATTCATTACAGTAGCAAAATTACAGTCATGAAGAGGCTAAAGAAATAATTTTATGGTTGGGGGGGTCACCACAACATGAAGAACTGTGTTAAAGGGTCACAGTATTAGGAAAAGTTGAGAACCACTAGTTTAAAAACTTGGTCTCTGATGGGGCAGTGTTTGAGAGAAGGCAGAACCGTAAAGTCTTGGGGACAGTCCAGAGTATGGTTTGGCTATAGAACTACTGCCTAGAACCCCTGTAGTGAGGTATTGGACTGTGACTCAGTGGTAAAGCACCTGCCTAGAATCCCCCAGGGAGGGGCTGGGGGCGTGGCTCAGTGGTAGAGCCCCTGCCTAGAATCC
>NW_021604614.1:4191534-4196964 GCF_004785775.1 Grammomys surdaster
AGAGCCCCTGCCTAGAATCCCCCAGTGAGGGGCTGGGGGCGTGGCTCTGTGGTAAATCACCTGCCTAGAATCCTGCAGAAAGGGTTAGGGATATGGCTCAGCAGTAGCATACTTGTCTAGCAATACACAAGTACTTAGATTTCACCCAGCACCCCACACCCCAAAAGGGTAACATGGGAGATCTCTAGGTCATTCAGAATCTTGACTTCAGAAGAAGTTAACATTGGTCTCAAAAACAATTCTCTCAGAAGAAAGTCTATGCAAATGAAAAAGCCTGGTCAATCTCAGGCTTGCAGCCATCAGACTTCAGACTTTATATAATAACTAGCGTCAAGTATTCTGTTATCAAAGTGAACTGAGAATCAGGGAACATGACAGGAGAGAGAAAAGACACATTTGAGAGGGTCTCTTTCACCATCAGTGAGGCAGCTAAATTGCTTGAATGGTGCAAAGCTGACTGTCCAGTGGCATCTTTCTTCTCCAATTTTCTCATTGTCAGGCGTACTCTTCCCAGAATGGAGTGGCATGGGGGGCTTTCAGGACTTGCTTAGGACACTTACCACCTTCGGACATAGTGCACTTAACGACAGAGAAGGCCTTCTACTACCCTAGCCCAGCCAGCCAGTTGGCAGCCCCTTATGAAGACTTAACTCCTCTGGCCAGTCTAGCCTTAAACTGGAGAGAATCCCAGATACACTATATTCTTATTCTGGATTGTCCATCTTCAGTTGATCCAAATCCAGTGGCCTGGGGCCTGGTTTCTAATGCTGAATTCTTTCCTCTTGTCTATGCCTTAGCTTCTAGCTATCAGACCCTGTTTGCATAATCGATCTCCCAGTGGCAAACACCTTTTCCTCCAAAACAGAGATCTCTCTCTCCCCCCCCCCCTCCAATTTCTGTCTCCTGTGGCAAAATCCCTGCTCCAAGCTGAAGCCTTATAGCCTCCTCTACCCCAGTATCTCCAGTAGCCATCACTCCTTGTCTGGGAGATTGAGAAGGGTCCTGATGACTTCTTCTCAGACATTTCCTGCCTCCTGTCAATCATCACTTTATTTGGTCATGTTGTGGAGGACAGAATGTTTCCATATGGAGGTGCTAGCTGTAAAACAACCCATCCCCATCCCTACCCCCATTTGACACTTTAGCCCAGTGGTTCTCAACCTTCCTAATGCTCTGACCCTTTAATAGAGCTTCTCATGTTGCGGTGACCTCCAGTCATAAAATTGTTTTCATTGCTACTTCAAAACTGGGATTTTGCTACTGTTCTGAGTCATAATGCAAATATCCGATATGCAGCCCCTTTGAACGGGTCATTCGATCTCCAAAGGGGTCGCAACCCACATGTGGAGAACCACTGTTCCAGTCCTATGTATCAAGGACCATATAGATAACAACTTAGTCTCTGTATCCATAACAAGTGGTCTTCACTAAGAGTCCACCAGAGAAGAGCTGTTGAATGAAGCCCCTGCTCCAGCTATGGTGATCTGGTATTCACAGCTGAGTGGGTAGATGGAGGAAACTTGGAAGACTCAAATATCCCAAGAGAGTCACTCTTGATGTTCAAGAAAACAAAATGCATACTTGTTTCACAAAGTCTTTACCTGTCTGTGGTACTCTGGGATGTCACAGTGGGATGGGAGTAGGATGTCCAATCCAAGCAGACTATCTCCTTCAGGCAGTGTCTCCAGATGAAACCTCTGCCTGCAGATACTGGGATTTCTCCTACTTAGAAACAGCAGAGGACATGACTACACAGCCAGACTCCAGAAAGAGGGGAAACCACCTCTCGCTATACTTCTGTGGTTTTCTCCTGTCCTCTTCCTCCTTCTCCATCTCTCTTTCCTTCCTTCTCAACCTCCCAAATCTAGGAATGATATGAACTAAGAGATCTGCCTCCTGACAAACTCTCCAGCTAGCTAAGACTCTCAAGTTTGAAAGGCTAGTTCTCTTGCCTTCTGAACTTGCCACCTGCTCTCTCCCCAGCCCTTGATTTCCCACAGGACTCAACTTGAGAAGGGTGGCATTTCGGTGGCAGGTAAAATTTAAATGCTGTGACAAGCAGAGTTTTTCTTCATTTCTGTCCTGCCTATGTTCTGATTGCAATTTTATGACATGTCAGAGGTCTCCCAGAAAGCACCAAAAGTTTACTATTTACCATTTATACTTAAAGTTATAAAATTACAGCAGGAGTAGATGTTTTTAAAATATTGCCTGGTACATTGATACCACGGCTAGTTAGGAAAACTGACCTAAAATATATAACCGTCCCCCTGCCTCAGCATCTCAAGTCCTGGATTAGCTGTGTGCCATCAACACCATTTGTATTTACCTCCTCACCTCGTGTGTGTGTGTGTGTGTGCACATGTCACATGCCACAGCACATATGTGCATTGGAAGACAACCTCAAATATCACTCCTTACCCACTGCCTTGTGACATCTCTTGTTCACCATTGTGTATGTCACAATTGCTGGTGCATGAGTTTCCAGGAACTCTCCCATCACACCATACACTGGAATTACATATGTATGCAACTACATGTGGGTTTTCATGAATTCCGGAGATTTGAACTCAGATCATCACACTTGCAAAACAAACATTTTTTAACCACAGACTGGTTTCCCCAGCCCTTTCAATTTTACTTTTAGTAAACAAATCACACTGGATTTATAAGATGAAAAGTGCCATTTCAGTACATTGTATATGTCACATTCAAGCATTACATAATCAGTATACATTGATTTATTATTACATCAATTCACACTGCAGAATGAACAAACCAGGCTGATTCGCATGACTGGAACTTCAAATGTTTATCACTTCTTCATGATGAAAGCATTTAAATCTTTTAGCTATTTTTGAGGGGTTGTGGAGATAGCTCCGTTGTTAAATACTTAACCTTATAAGCATAAGGAGTTGGGCTTTCACACCCAGAATCCATTTCAAAAGCCAGGCTAAAGAAGTAGCTCAGTGATAAAGAGCACTGGCTGTTCCTCTTCAGGATCAGGTTCAACGCCCAGTACTCACACGGCAGCTCACAACTGCCTATAACTCCAGTTCCAGGGATCCATGGCACCAGGCATGCATGTGATGTATATATACATGTATACAGGCAAATACTCAGACACATAAGATAAATAAATCTCTTTGAAAAGCCAGGCAATAAGATTGCAAATGGGAGACAGAGACAGGTGAATCTCTGAAAGCATGCTGCTCAGGTATCCTAGCCCACCTAGTAAAGTACCCTGCAAACTAGGGGCCTCCTCTAAAAAAAACAGACAAGCAAACAAAACCAAGGAAGACTCCAGAGAACTGACAATTGTCCTCTAATCTCTGCATGCACATTGAATACACACACGTGCAAACTAGATAAACTAAAATAAGCACTCAAATCCTATAGCTGTTTTGGTATATGTCAATATGTTACTAATATCTGTAGTCACCACGCCATGTAGTTAAATTGGATCTCCTATCTATCTGAAGTTTTGTACCTATGGTGATTAGTTTTAATTGTCAATTTGACACAATCTAGAGTCACCTAGGAGTAGAATGTCAGTGAGGGACTTTCTGGATAATGTTGGCCCGCAGTCATGTCTGTGCCTGCCTTGATTACATTAATTGTGGTGGGAAGAGTTTGCATCAAAGTGGCTAGCTCAATTTTGTGGGAAAAGGAGAGGGGGGTTGAGTGTTAGCATGTACACGTTTACTGCTGTCCTCACAGTGCAGATACAGCATAACCAGTTCCCCTAGCAGCTGGAGTCTAGCTCCTGCCCATGTGACTTCCCTGCTTTGATGGACTCTAACTGGTAGCTCTGGGGCCCTGAGCTAAAAGATGAACACTTTTCTCCCGAAATTGCTTTTGTCATAGTATTTCATCAAAGCAACAGGAAACGAAGACTGTACCCATTAGTTTGCATGTCCCTGTCGCCACTCAACATCCCTTTTAACTTGAATGAATGCCTCATCCACATACAATGGTGCTGGTTTGCATACAATGATACCTAATGTGCACACAATAATACAAAATCTGCCTACAGTGACGGAAATATCCTAGGGTGCAACAGATACAAGAATAGCAGAAACATAGATCAACAACAGCTGCAGGCTGTTGTGGGAATCTGAGCATTGCTTCAACCTGTGCATTATTCAAAGTTTGGTTTTCCCTTTTTTTTTTCAAGATTAATTTTTGTGTAAGTGTATGCACATGTGTATGTATGTGTCCGTGCACATGCTTCCAGGTACCCACAGAGGCCAGAAATGGTGACAAATCCCCATGAGCTAGAGTTAGATTTATGAGATGTCACATCTGGGTGCTAGGAACCAAATGCTGGTCCTCTGCCAGAGTAGGAAGTGCTCTTAACTGCTAAGCCACCGATCCATCCCCTAAAGTTCAAATTTTCTTCCACTCTCCTCTCTACACCCCCTCCTCCAAAGGGGAAAAAAATTATGAGAAGACATGAGAGTATTGTCTCCCAAATAAAGGTGAAGTGACAGCGCTTTCAATGAAAGGCTCCGCATGATTGGAATTAAATGTCAAATACGATTTTCTGTTGGCAATTCAAAGTGTCTGTGTCAAAACCCAGACTGACGGTGTGGTTGCAGATTAGTGTCTATGTGAATGGCGGCATCGCACTGTGGGGAAGGTTTACGATTCAGTAGATTAACACAGCTCTCTTCACGCTACCACTTAAGAGCTAATTTGTTCAAGATAGAGACGGTTAAATTGTGGCTGCCCACAAGCAGGGTTTTCCCCCCATCCCCTAAAGTCACCCATTCTCTACGGGGCTGCTCTGATGGTGTATCCTGCCCTGCTGCGTGGGCTGAGGGGGGTGGGGTGGGTGTCTGCCATCATTACTAGGTGACAGGCAGGAGGGATGAGCTGGACACAGCTCTTGGCAGCCCAGCTGTCAGTAGCTACCAGCTATGCCTACTTGCCGTGTCTCCGGAAAAATGGAGTTCTTATTGATTTGCCCGATATGAAACGGCCTTCCAGGCTGGAGATTTTATTCATTTCAGCTTTCCACATGGGATGCAAGGGGGAGGGGCGGCAGCAGCCTGGCAGGTCACTGAATCATGTACTCCACCTCCAGGTTTCTTCTAGATCTAAAGAAAATAATGGCAACCAGGATCTAAAGAGTTTTAGAAATTTGCCTGCTCACAGAACACAACAGGTAGGAAGAGAATACTTTATGCCATGTAATTGTCACAACATGGCCATGTTAGAGATATTACTAAACTCTAATGTTCTGTGTGTTAAAAAAAAATGATTTGGTATGCCGATGGGACAATGTTAAGACCATTAAGAAACTTTGGGCTAAGGATGTAACTCAGAAGTAAAGCATTCACCTGCGATCAGAAGCAGGAGTTGAGGATGTGGTACAGCAGTAGAGCCCCTGCCTAGAATCCCCCAGTGAGGGGCTGGGGGCGTGGC
>NW_021604614.1:4196974-4206061 GCF_004785775.1 Grammomys surdaster
GGGGCGTGGCTCAGTGGTAGAGCCCCTGCCTAGAATCCCCCAGTGAGAGGCTGGGGGCGTGGCTCAGTGGTAGAATACCTGCTTAGTATGTACAAGGCCCTTACATCCATCCCCAATGCTGAAAAGGGGTGAGGGCAAGGAGTACTGATCAATTTTCATAGTCTGCAGTGAGTTCATTAGCAGAGATACATAGAGCTAAATCTCCTAATTCCTGGTTTACAGTTCTCTACCTCAGATTGTGATACTTTATCTGGCAGATGCTGTTCTTTCTTCCCCCAGCAGCAACTTGTCCTCCACATCTGGGGGCAGAAGTAAAACAAAGAAAGCAGCCTGTTCAGTATGGCATCTCTGTACTTCAACTGAGGATGCAGGAAGTTCACAAGACAATGTTCCAGCTGTGATTTGGAATGTTGACTCTGTTCTGTGTGAACCCTGACATCCAACTGCATTCATGAGGTGCCATTTCCAACTCTCCTGCCAGTCTCCATCCTCGTCTGTATCAGAATCTTAATGCCTGCTTCCCTGTTTGAGTTATGGTAATTTATTGTAATGGTGTATTCTGACCTTTTCAGTATTTTGTATTTTTATTGGATAGCTGTTTCACCTCTTCCCTGGGGGGTTAAGCTGGGTTGAAAACAAGAGAGAGTGGCAAGACCAACCAATCAAAATACAGAATATTAAAAAGGTCAACACACAAGAGCAAACTGCTAATTTGGAAAACACAAATATAAGAGGGATAAGAATTCTGAAGAGCCTGGTGGTCACAGAGAGAGAGAGTGGGGAGGGGTGGAGAGGAAAAGGCTGGGGACCTCCTTTCAACCCATTACATGGTGGCATGCACACCTGCCATTCTAGCTCTCAGGATGCAGAGGCAGGAAGGAGGATCAAAAGTTCGTGGTTATACTAGACTACACAGGAATCTGGATGCCAGTCTGGACTACAGGAGATCTTACCTCAGAAAAAGAAAAGAAAATCAGTTCACAGCACACAGCTTACATCAGCCACTAAATGGTAACTCACCTGTCACGGGAATTTCCAAGAAAGGGAGTCAATGAAAACGCCAGAATATTAGGCCTAAACTATACCATTCCTATTTCCACCTGGTGGTTGCTTATGGCAGAGAAAGGCAGTGAGCCTATGAAGTGCCCACCCAGAGTACAGTGTGATGTCTTCAGAAGATGCAACAGGGGCTTCCATCCACATAGATGAGCATCTTGAGAGTCAAGAACTGATACCCCCCCTCTCTCTGTGTGTCTGTCTGTGTGTCTGTGTGTCTGTCTGCGTGTCTGTGTGTGTGTGTGTCTCTAATTCTCTCTCTGTCTCTCTCTCTGTCTCTCTCTGTCTCTCTCTGTCTCTCTCTCTCTCTCTCTCTCTCTCTCTCTCTCTCTGTGTGTGTGTCTGTCTGTCTGTTTCTGTCTATGTGTGTTTCTGTCTCTCTGTGTGTCTCTGTGTCTCTGTGTCTCTGTCTCTCCCTCTCTTGCCTCCAGGAAGGGAACTCCCTATTCATCCTTTTAACTGAACTCTATGAATTAAACTATGAAAATTAACCATATCTTGGGCCACATATGATGGTACAAACCTATAATCCCAGCACTGAAGAAGTTGAAATTGGAGGATAGTGAAATTAAGTCTAGGCTGGGCAACATAGGGAGAACTAGCCTCAATGAAAAGGAAAAAAAATAGCATATCTTAACAATAAAGATTGGAAAAGCACTTTTAAAACATGGAAGAGTTTATGAGGGCCTTGCCTGTTTTTTTACTGAAGATGAGAGCAATCAACATATGGACTGAACTATGGGGTATCAATGTTTACTCATGGAAACATAACTGGATTGTTTGCTATCCACGTTTTCAATATAGGGGAGTCTACTCAGGCATTCTACCGCTGAACCATGATCCCAGCCCCTTTTGTCAGAAATCACATTTATGAACCCTAGGTGTCCCAGATAATCAAAGAGAACTTTTCGACATAAAATGCTCCATAGCAGACATGTAAGTGATGTTAAAGTACACTCACCTATTGGCACTTTCAAGTCAGAATCTAGTCAATAGCTTTCCAAGTAAGTATATCAGAGGCAAGAAGTTGATTTTAGAAAAATTATGCAGACTCTAAATTATGGTTCTTTAAAAAGAGTTAATATGTAATATATTCATTACACTATTAAGTAGGGGAAAAAAGCTTCTAAAAGACCATGTAGCACATGACCTCTGATTAAAAAAAAAAAAAGGATTGCTCTCCAAGAACTACATATATTTTTTTTTTACTTTAACTGCATGTGGCCCACACCCCAACCCCTCACTAGGGGATTCTAGGCAGGGCTCTACCACTGAGCCACGCCCCCAGCCCCTCACTGGGGGATTCTAGGCAGGGGCTCTACCGCTGAGCCACATAAACATCTCCAAGAATTGTATTTTGCATGTACACTCACTTCATTCTCATCACCCAGAGAGACTCATCTACACCTTCATACTGGGAATGTTTGTATTTGAAATAAGTAGAGCATAACAAGATGCAGAAATGTTAGATGATTTGCCTGGTGACAGACATCTAATCAGTGTTAGCCTCAAATACCCATGGTCAAATATCTCTGTCTCCAGGCTCATGTTTGTAGCCACTGTACTAGAAACGTACATGGCAGGCATTGAGAAGGCTGTTCGTTAGGTAATGTGGTGATGGATGTGGTCGTGCATGCCCATAATTTCAGCACATGGAGGGCTGAGGCAGGAGGAACATGAGGTCTGTATTCAAGGCCTATATGTGCTACAAAGATCACTTCTTAGAAATCAGTGTGTGCGTGTGTGTGTGTGTGTGTGTGTGTGATCATGGACTACTTTTTATTTCTTTGTGTTTTCTCAGCCTGCTTCCACTAAGGCACGCCTCCAACCCCTCACTAAATAATTCTAGGCAGATGCTCTACCACTGAGCCATGCTCCTACTTCTTTACTAGGAGATTTTGAGTTTTGGGTAGACACTCTACCACTGGAGTCAAGGCCCCATTACACCACAGAAGGATTCTAAGTGAGAGCTCTACTACCAGATCACGCCCCCAGTCCCTCACTGGAGGATTCTACTCAGGTGTCTTACTACAAATTATTTTGATAATCTTTACATTAAAATGACTTAAAAATAAATTTCATAAAAGTTAAGGTTAGGACTAGGGAGCTAACTCGGGAGATAGAAAACCTCATGTTTTCTGGGTTTTGTTTAAAAAGGAAAAAAAAAGTTGGCTACATGCAATGGCTGGAAGATAGAGACAGGAGAATGCCTAGGGTTAACTGGCCAGGGCCAGCTAGCCTAGTCTCCTTGGCAAGCTCCTTCAAGACCCATTTTCAAAAGGAACATGGGAGGTACCCAAGAAGTGAGGCCATCTGCTGTTTACCACACGTAGTGGCACGCATACTCACCACCCATGCAGGAACCTGCACACGGGAAGTAAAGATGGTAAGTTGCAAAGTGTCATGTGACTAAGGAAAAGCTTCATGGAGAAAGAGGAAAGAAGATACTTGCCTCATTTGCAGCTGAAAGAATAATCAGGAACGGGAAGGATCCTTCAGATAAAGGGGTGGCATGACCCCTAAGAGCTACCACAATAAACATGCGTGTTGTGGCATACATGTATAACCCTAAAACCGGAGTGATGAAAACAAGCAGATCCTCCTCACTTTCTTGTCAGCCCGTCGGTGATCTCTCTATTCTCAATAAAACACCCAGTCTCAAGAAATAATATGAGCATTGGTAGAAGAACTGTGGCCTCTCTACACGAGTGCACACACATGGACCTGCAGGCACATCTGCTCTGTCACACCCTCCTCTAATTGCCTTTCATTCACATGGCCTTGCTGTAAGCTATAGGTCTTCGGTCATCCTGAAAAGCGGGGACATTATCAGATGAACGGTTACATCTCCTGTCGTCTGAAATATTTCCTATCCCTTGCTTTGCTCATTCCCTGATAGGTGGCTCTGTTTTGAAAGGCTTTGGAGACTGTTAGGAATAGGATCAAGCTAGAAGACATAAGTCCCTGGGGAGACAATATTTCAGACCTTCCAGCTACCTAGTTCCTAGTTCTAGGGTATTTGATATCCATTTCTAGTTGCCAAGGGCTCCTGTACACAGATATGTCAAACCGCACACAGACACAGAAATAAAAATAAAATATTTTAAACATAGGAACAAAATGTATGTCTAGTCAGCTTTAGCCCCAGGCTTACACCCAGAAACATGACCAGTCCTTTGTACACACTCCAAGGAAGAGCTACTATGTGCCATTGACTCAGGGAAGATGGTTTCTCAGTGAGGAATGAGATTTCATTAGTTGCCATAGCGCATATTATAGCTTGAGCTCTGGGTTCCCCTATGAGAAAAGCCATTCTTCTTTTTCAATATATGCCTGACTTTTTGTACTCTCTCAGGCTATCATCTGATCATTTCCACTTATTTCAAAAGACGTTTTATCCACCTCGAGGTTTTACCTGCTAGAACCTGGGGCTGCTGTGTTACAACATCCACAAAATTACGCATAGGGATGGCAAGCCTCTTGTCCTCACACAGAAGAAGCTTAAAATACCATATTCCCCTTTGTAGACGTTGGTTAAACTATCATCAAAACCAAGATGAAAATCAAGAATCTTCCCTCTCTGGTGGTTCATGGTGGTTTCCCTCTTTTGTTCCAGGCTAAATCGCATGTGATTATTATTTCTTTGACTTGACTCCTCTGTGTAACAGTTCATCAAATCAGCTTTTGTTCTAGAAATTTATTTTGTCAGCTAATTGGTCCTCCTAGGCTCAGAGGTACTAAGCTGCCCACCAAAGGGCCTTTTTCTTTATATTAATACCGCACCTTTCTCTAGAGAGGGCTTAGCATTTGCAAATAGCAATGGATTATTCATTGAAGGTATTTTTGCAGAATTCGAACGTTGAAAATTGTAAAAGAAATAAAATAGAATAGAATATACAATGATTTCTTAAATAATTATTGTCCAGAAAGAACGTATACCTAGATGATATTCTAATTCTGACCTGACCAGTCAAGAGTTCATGTTCCAGGAGTGTTCATCAAAGGTGTGTTGAGGAAGATGAATAGAATTGTTTTGGGGTCAAGGCTGGAAGGCAGCTTAGTCAGTTAAGTGTTAGCTATGCAAGCATGAGGTTCCATCTCCAAAAAGATCTGAGTGTGTGTGGGCGGTGGGGTTGGGGGGTATGCTTGTGATTACAGATAGAGCTGGGGAGTCAGGACCACTTGCTGTGGTCAGTAAGCCCCGGGGGAAAGTGAAATAAACTGCTTCAAGGTGTGGATGTGTTGAAGAAAGACACTACACGTGACTCTGTCCTCCATGTGTATATGCGCCTGTGCATGCATACAGAGAGAGAGACAGAGAGATAGAGAACAGACTGAGCGTCTATTCTGTATGGACAAATTGTTCCACCGTTAGGATCAATCAAGAAAACACACAGGCATTTGTTCTATGTAGAAAACAAGTCCTTGGCTTTCTTTTGGCCCCTTCAACATTGAATCAATCCTTCCAACACTATCTATCTGTCTGTCTTCCTACCTACCTATCTATCATATGTGTGTGTTATCATATATCATATGTATGATATATCTCATATCTTTATTACTATTTCTACACCTATCTTTCTTTCATCTTAGTTGATTCTGTTGGCTCACAGTGAACTTGTCCTAAGTGAATCCTGGTGCTATTATACACTATTATATGCTGTTCGTACTGTTTGTATCTTCTCTGGGAAACTAAATTTTGCACCTGGAAACATCCAACCTGGAGCCCATAGGCCACATGCATCCTGGAATAGCCATGAATGTGGTCCAACACGTTTGTAGGGCACAACATCTTATTGCAATGTCAGACAGTTGGGTCTCTGAGTGAGCGCTTGATTAGAAGGGTTATTTCTTATGCTCACAAGCCTTGATTCCCAGAGCCCCAAATCAGAGCCTAAATATGGTAGGAAATCAATCCTTTCTTATTTTATCTGTTTACTGTGTGTCCCATTTAGCTTTGACTTTCAACCTGACACAGCTTAGAGTCATCTGAAAGAGGAACTTTCCAGATACATTTGTCCTGTGAGCACGATTGTGTCTTGAGTATTAATTGATATAAGTGGCCCACCCCATTATGAGCAAAACAGTCTTTGGGCAGGGTCTTTAGCTTTGTAAGAAAACTAAGTAAATGGGAGCCCAGAAGTGAGAAAGCTAGTGGAATCCCTTCATGGTTTCTGCATCAAGTCACTGCCTGAGTTTCTACACTGACTTGCTTCAGTGATTGACTCAGTGATGGACTCATAAGTTGAAAAAAAAAAACTCTTTCGTCCCCTACATTGCTTTTGGTCAGGGTGCTGTGTCACAGAAACAAGAAGGAAACTAGAACACTGTGCTATTAATAAATTATTAAGGGCATACTTTCTGTAGATCTCAGGGCTCAGAACAGCTATTTGTTGCAATAGTGTCTCATCTATACTGTACAATGTCTGCCTGAACCAAGACCTGCTTTGTCCCTTCCTAGTTTCTTTTATCTTTAACAGTGTCTTTCCTTCTCTTCCTTCCAAGAAGCACTAATAATCTTCTTGTCTTTGAAATTACTCCTTTAAAAAAAAAAATCCCTGGTAGATATAATGGGAATGTTGATATGAAACGTGATATCAACTGTGCCAGATCAATGGGACAGACAAGAAAGAATCATAATAACAGAAACAGGGATGATAGAGAAGACATCATTCGCTTGCTTATTCTAGAGCTGAATAGCTCAGCCTGATCCTTCTTACCAAACAATGGGGAATCGCTGGTTATTTGAAGGGAAGGAGGGTTATTGAGAAAGTGTTTGTGTTTTAGTTTTTTGAAACAGCATCTCACTAAGTTGTCAAGGCAAGCCTTAAACTTGTGATCCTCCTGCCTCAGCCTCCAGAGTAGCTGGGATGATGAGCCAATGCCACAAGGCTTAAGTGATCACTGGATGCCCATAAGTATTGTTCACTTATGAACTACATTGAAAGGGGAGACAGAATGATGTGATTGCTGGTTGTCTTTAACTGTCAGTTAGACTGTATTAGTTATTTCTGTTGCTGTGATGAAATACTGTGGCCAAGGCACAAAGGGTGATTTGGGCTTACTGTTCCTGAGGTATAAGACTGAGGAGACATGGCAGCAAGCATGGTAGGTAAGAGCTCACATCTCAACCATGAGCGTGAAGCAGAGTGGGCACAAAATGGAAATCGTACAAGGTTTTTAACTCTCAAAACCTAGCTGTTGTGATACACTTCCTCCAGCAAGACTATACCTCCTAAACCTTCCCGAACAGTGTCACCAAAGTGGGGACCAAGTATTCAAATGTATGAGCCTCTAGGGGACATTCTTATCCAAGCCACTACACTGACATACTCTAGTCACTTGGGAAGGAAGCCTGGATGAAGGATTGTTTAGGACAGGTTGGCCTGTGGGTATGTCTACGGTGGATTGACTTGATTATGAATTGATGTGGGAAGACCCAGCCCACTTTGAACAGCTCCATTCCCTAAGTAACTGGTCCTAAAATTGTATAAATAGTAGAGAAAGCAAGTTGAGCTCTATGTGCACTTGCTCATATCTCTGC
Organism: Grammomys surdaster; assembly: GCF_004785775.1. Classification (NCBI taxonomy): domain Eukaryota; kingdom Metazoa; phylum Chordata; class Mammalia; order Rodentia; family Muridae; genus Grammomys; species Grammomys surdaster. The sequence continues at coordinate 4,204,575 of NW_021604614.1, forward strand.
TCTTAACTGTGGATGTGAGGTAAATGTCCCGAGTTCTTGCCTCTGTAATGTCTTCGAAATGATGAACTGTAACATGGAATTGTGGACCAACTCTTCTACTCCTAAGTTGCTTTTTGTGTTTGTTTGTTTGTTTGTTTGTTTGTTTGTTTGTTTGTTTATCACAGCAACAGAATTTAAACCAGAGAATCTGAGTTCTGCCTGTTTTCTCAGTAAATAATATCTGGAGAATTTGGAGCAGGGGAGGGGAGGACATTCATTCAGACAAGCAGCATTCAGTACCAAACAATCAGATGATGTAAGAATAATATTAAAGATACTGTAAGTCCATTATTGAGCTTGAGCTTTAGGAAAAAGAAAGAAAGAAAGAAAGAAAGAAAGAAAGAAAGAAAGAAAGAAGTCTCAAGAGCAAAAATATTTTTAAAAATGGTTTTTCACATTAAGCTTCTAAGAAAACACTGAAGTTGGGTTGCCTTGGGAAAATTGCTGATTCAAAGAATATAAAAGTCTGGAGATTAACATTCAACCCTAAGGGAATTGACTGGACCTGCAATACATACAAAGGAAGAGTGAACCTAAAAACTCTGTGCATAAAGTCTATCCTGAGGATCACATTGTAAGTAAAACAGGAAGCCAAGAAGTAAAACGAAGTCTAGATATTATCAATGTACCTCCAGGGTTATATTTATTACAGCTCTCCAGAGCACATGGGATGTTTACCAATATAGGAATGTACCTGAATACACTAAAAAAAAAATCTCAAGATATTTTCAAGATTCTGGAATCATGCAAAGTCACCTGTCTCAGTACAATTAAGAAGCATTCAATTTAAAATTTTACCTTAGGGCTGATGATGTAGCTTAGCAGTATAGGATATACCTAAAGTCCCCCAGTGAGGGTCTGGAAGCTTAGCTCAGTGATACAATGTATATCTAGAATACAACAGTGAGGAGAAGGGGGCTTGACTGACGAATAGATTACTTGCCTAAAGTCTCCCAGTGAGACACTGGAGTGTGGCTCAGTGGTAGAGCTCCTGCCTAGAATCCCCCAGTGAGGGGCTGGGGGCATGGCTCAGTGGTAGAGCCCTGCCTAGAATCCCCCAGTGAGGGGCTGGGGGCGTGGCTCAGTGGTAGAACCCCTGCCTAGAATCCCCCAGTGAAGGGCTGGGGGCGTGGCTCAGTGGTAGAGCTCCTGCCTAGACTCCCCCAGTGAGGGGCTGGGGGCGTGGCTCAGTGGTAGAGTATCTGCCTGTAATCCTCCAGTGAGGGACTGTGGCTTGGTTCAACAGTAGAGTAATCACTAGAATCCCCCAGTGAGGAGCTAGGGATATGTCTCCATGATAAAATGCCTACCTAGAATCTTCTAGTAAAGGGCTAAGAATGCTGGTCACCATGGAGCATCTGTCTAGCATATATGGGGTTTTAGGTTAACTCCTTAGTATGACTATTCAAATACACGCGCACACACACACAGAGAGAGAGGGGGGGGGG
>NW_021604614.1:4206161-4214607 GCF_004785775.1 Grammomys surdaster
CATTTGTGAATGCCATGACCCCCGGAGCTTACCTATTTCTCCCTCGATGTGGCACTTTTGCATCCATGCCTAGGGCATCATCCCTCCCTTTTGAGATGCCTCGGCTTCCTCCTGGAACTTCTACCTCCATCAAAACTATTCCTTCAGTTTGTACATTTCCTACCACGGCCTTCCTGAACAAGGGTTACAGGCATGTGCCACCATGCCCAGCTGTTGACGTTGATGTTCCCGCGCCCATGAGGCTGACAGGAATCCCAACCCAAGTCTTCGCGGTTGTGAGCCATTTCCCTGGTCCTGCTTTGTTCTCCTCCTCGCTCTGAGTCAGCCCGCCCTAGATAAGCAGTCTTCTTCTGCCAATTCGTAGTCTCTCCACATTTTCCTCACCTTTCTTTCTTCTTCCCAGAGGCCTTTCCTGGCTTAGAAGATTGGAAACTATTTTTAAACTGATTCCATTTTTCCCGGAATTGACAAATCCCAGAACCAATGCATTTTCTGTGCACATAACAGCCCCTAAAACTCCTTCTCAGTGCCTGTCTTTTTATTTTCCCTCCATCTCAAATAGCAGGCCTAGCAAAAGGATATAGGCTGTTTGTTATGGCTGTTGACTTCCCTTCTGAAACTCCCAATTCAGGATAATCCCATGATGTTGTTCCCTAACTCATTCTAAGAAAATCACACACCGCTTGCATAAAGTGCTCACACCTACAGACCACTTAGACTGTTTTTAGACAAACTCCACCAACTCCCAGTGCCTTGCCCATTATCTGTGTTTCTAAGGTATGTGTCCTATAAATATGCAAAACAAAACAAGACAACGCATAAAATTTGAATCCAATCTGTCCATCATCCAGATGCTAAAGGGACTTTGAGCAAGAAATGTCCCTCTTAAAGTTAGCGCTCTCTCTCTCTCTCTCTCTCTCTCTCTCTCTCTCTCTCTCTCTCTCTTTCTCTCTCTCTCTCTCTCTGTGTGTGTGTGTGTGTGTGTGTGTGTATCTGTATGTGGTTGTATGAGTCTGTGCATGTCTGTGTGTGTGTCTGTGAACATCTGTTTGTGCCTGTGCATGTGTTTGTGTGCCTGTGTGCATGTGTGTGTGTATAATTGTTAGCTTGACAGCCATTCTTCAGGCATCTTTCCTCAGGCACATTTCTTTTTGAGAGATGTTGTGTCACTGGGACACAACATCTAACCAACCTCTAACTAGTACTGATTATGGATGCCACAGCCCCAACCTCTCTGTAAGGCTAATGTAGTTCAGATCTAAGGGTTCAGTTTCTGCTTCCTCATAGACAACTAAGGTGCTGATCTAGCCTGAGCCCTACACAGCCTCATCACTTACACTACGCTGGCTGGCGAGTAAGTCCCGTAGATGTAAGTGTCCATGTCTGTGTCCCCTTGTGCTGGGCTTAAAACTATTACCATCCCATAGAACCCACCTTTTTTTTTTTTTTTTTTTTTTTTAACATGGGTTCTGAGGATCAAACTCAAGTCTTCATTCTTGAAACACATTACCAACTGGGGGCCCTTTCCCCATCTCTGAAGTTAGTTTTTTAAAAAATCCAAAAGTGTCTGCCCCTGCCAAATCCAGGTTTCCATGAATCAAAGTACAAAGTAACTCATCTCTCTTCTACCCACTCTCTCCCCACAAAGCTTTTTGTCTTAGCAAAGCAAAATCCCTCAGAACGGCAAGAAAACTGCCACGACTTCTGTGCACAACTGACTTCCACCTGATGTGAATTATTACAAAGATGATTTCTGAAGCCTTTACAAAGGAAAATAGGCCAGATTCCAAATCTCAAACTAGTACTGATTATGGATGCCACAGCCCCAACCTCTCTGTAAGGCTAATGTAGTTCAGATCTAAGGGTTCAGTTTCTGCTTCCTCATAGACAACTAAGGTGCTGATCTAGCCTGAGCCCTACACAGGCTTCAGAGCAACTTCCAGGCTAGGTTTTTGGGGTTGTTTTGTTTTGAGTTCGTCTTTCATATATTACATCCCAACTGTACCTTCCCCCCTCTCCTGCTCTGCCAGTCCCCACCACACACACACAGACCCTACCCCACCCCCACATCAACTCCCCTCCATTTCCCTTCAGAAACTGCAGGCCTCCCAGGGATATCAACCAAACATGGCATATCAAGTTGGAATACTAGGTACCTCCCTTCATATCAAGGCTGGATAAAGCAACCCAGTAGGAGGAAAGGGGTCTCAAAAGCAGGCAAAAAAAAAAAAGTCAGAGACATCCCCCCTTCCCCTGCTCCCACTGTTAGGGGTCCCACAAGAGATCAAGTTACACAACCATGCATATATTCAGAGGGCCTAGGTCAGACCCATGCAGGCTCCCTGGTTGTCAGTTCAATTTCTGTGAGCCCCTATGAGCCCAGGGTAGTTGATCTATGAGTTTTCTTGTGGTATCCTTGAACCCTCTGGCTCCTACAATCCTTCTTCCCCCTCTTCCACAGGATCCCCCTGAACTCCATCTAATGCTTGGCTGTGGGTCTCTGCGTCTGTTTCCGTCAGGTACAGGCTGAAGCCTCTCTGGTGATGGTTATGCTAGGCGCCTGTCTACAAGTGTACAGCTAGACTCTCCTTCCTTGAAAACCACTTGGTTTTAATGAGGAATGTCCCTCAAGACTCATGAGTAGAAGGCTTCCTCTCCAATGTGACATTCAGAAATGGTTGTGGTGCTTGGTTTTAAATGGGGACTTACCACAACCAAGAATCACGGGAGAAGGGTATCTCACTCAAAGAATTATCTAGACCAGGTTGACCTGTGAGCATGACTGCAGGGGATTGATTGTCTTGGCTGTTAATTGAGGTGGAAAGACTCTTCCCAAAAGTGGGCAGCACCATTCCGTGGGCTTAGCCCCGCACCATGTAAACATCAAGCCACAAGCAAGGATCCACGCATTTACTGTCTCCGCTCTTGACCGTGGACGTGATGCTTTGAGCTCCTGCCTTGTCTCTCCCATAACAGTGGACCACCAGGACCTGGAATTATAAGCCCAAGAACGCGCCCTCTCTCTCCTTGGTTGCTTTTGGTCAGGATATTTTATCACAGCCGCAGAGTGAAATTAAGACAAAGGCTCTGACCTAATCAATGGCTTGATCCATAATCGAATGGACTTTCGGGAAGTCAAGAAAGCTAGGAGAGATGTAGCCTAGTTGGAGAAGTCAGGGCACTTGGTGTGTGACCTGTGCCCAGGGAGATTTCTGCTGCCTGGCTGCTGTGAGGTGGCCAGCTTCCGCTACTACACAGCTTCATGGCCGTGGTACTGTTCCTCACCACCGCTCCAAATAGATCCAGTCAACCATAGACTCAGATGTCTGAAACTGAATAAAAAACATAGCGCTTCCTCCTTGAAGCTGTCCTTCTTACCATTTTGTCACACACACGCAAAAGGTAAAACATACACAGTCCTTATGTGTACTAACGACACCAGGCAAGGTCACGTTTCCTCTGTGTGTCAGCAATGTCACATAGCCAACCTGCAGCTGTCACCCGATGCTGTGAAGCCACATCCCTCTGGCCACCCATGTATCCCAATGGGCTGATTAAATCTGACCTGCTTCCTCTCTTGTTTATATGCTTCACGATACAGGGCTTCGCGCTTACCCGGCTCACAGCTTCATTCGGTACATTTATGTTACAAACCTCTTTGTAAATGTCCACGAAAATCAGAGCTGAAAAAGAAAATGAAATCTCAAAAGACAAGAGCAAAGCTCGGAGCACATCTCTGGTCGCTTCTCCCTGGACTAGCTTTACTTTGCAATCAGTCCCTTCAAACGAGGGCTGTTTAATCAAGAATTATTTCATTCCATTGTCCTTTTTTTTTTTTTGTTCTTCCTCCCTGCCAAACACTGTGTTGAAGTTCAGAGTTCTGGATGAAACTAATCCTGAAAAACTGGTTCTTCATGAAGCGAGGCTGGCTGACAGCATCTGTGGCTAGTTTCCCAGATGCTCGTACACTTGCCAGCCCTTCAAACTTCCAGGAGGACGTTTGTAAATGCTTCTGATGTGTACGCTGTGTGGGGGTTTACTCCTGTTGTTAGTGGGGTTGTGTGCACATGTGCATGTGGCTGTGTGGAGGACCGTGTCCATATCTCCCCTTGATTACTTTCTACCTTCATTTTTTAATGTTTTTGTATGTTTCCTTTTTAGTCATCACATACTGTGTTGGAAGCATTGTGACATTTTTTTAATGAAATGTGTTTCTGTGGTTCTCCTTTCTGCCACCCACCTATCCCTGTTCTCCCTAGAGACCCTGCCCCTCTTTCATGTCCCATTTGTCCTTTTTGCCTACTTGCTATTCTTCCTCATCACCCTCTTTCCATCTCACCAGCCTAAATACCATCAACAGATGGATAATGAAAACACGATATGTACGGACACTGGAATACTATACAGCTATGAAGGAAAAGCAAATCAAGAAATTTCCAAGACAATACATGGATCTGGAGAGTATAGGATTGTGGTAGTTTAAATATGCTTGGCCCAGGGAGTGGTTCTGTTTGGAGGTGTGGCCTTGTTAGAGTAGGTGTGGCCTTGTTGGAGGTAATGTGTCACTGTGGACATGGGCTTTAACACCCTCATCCTAGCTGCCTGGAAGCCGGTCTTCTCCTAGCTGTCTTCAGAACAAGAGGTAGAATTCTCAGCTCCTCTGGCCTCATGTCTGCCTGGAAACTGCCATGTTCCTGCTTTGATGGTAATGGACTGAACCTCTGAACCTGTAAGCCAACCCCAATTAAATGTTTCCTTTGTAAGAGTTGCCTTAGTCATGGCGTCTGTTCACAGCAGTAAAACCCTAACTAAGACAAGTATTAAGTGAGGTGACCTGAAATCAAAGAAGAAAAACTGTCACACGTTTTTCCTTATATACAGATCCTAGCATATGGCTTTACATGTATCTATGGAAATGGGTGTAAGTGTTGCACCTCGCTACTAAAGTTGTAGTCTACCATGTCTGGCTAGCTTTCCTGAGCTCGGCACAAAATGGAGGAGTCCTTTCTCTTAGCAGGGCTTCCTGTTCTTCATCTAATCTTGGGAGCTTGACCCTCAATCTTCTACCTGAGGAATGTCACAAAATCCTTGGCGGAAATTACAGGTTCAACTTTCTGGAATGCCTCTCCATGCAAATGAGATACCCCAGAAACGTAAGCCTCAGCCAATGAAACTTTATCCTAAGAAGAACACTTTCCCACTCTCCAGGGTTCATATATATGGCCCTTGATTCACCCCCGAATAAAGTCTATGCGCATAAACTGCTTCAATGAACCTTGGTCTAAGAGAGCTGTTTCACTGAATAGCAGGTAAGAGAGGTGTAACTAAAATCCTCAGAGAAGGCCCTCTCTCTCTGGCATTCACTGCCAGGCCGGGATCCTGCTGACCTATGTGTTCTGGACTTAGCTTCATCCTTCCCTGCCTGGTGTACAGCAGTGCCTAAATACCCTGAGGGAAGAAGCAGAGAAGAGATCCACAGGAGACAGAATCTCTTTCTGAACCTGAAACTCATCCATTCAGCTAAGCTGTCCAGCCAATAAGCTTCTTGGCTCCTCCATCTCCACAGTCCCGCTACTGGAGTGACAAGATCCTGTCACCTACCTCAGCTCTACATGGATTCTGGGGATCTGAACTCAGCTCCTCACGATTGCACAGCAAGTACTTTGCTGACTAAGCCATCTCCCCAGCCCTTGTTCTCCTTTTCGACACAAGGTATGCGGCCCAGGTTAGTCACTTCAACCTCCCAGTTCTGGATTTAGATGCACAAACCACGCACCACACAGATGCTGCAGATGCTTCTAAGCTGAGATGGGGCCTTCTTCCTGGGTAAGAAATACAAACTAGTTGCTTCTCCCATGTTTCCAAACCGTGTTTCGTCTCTAAAATTCTTCAAGGCCACTCATTACAATAGGTATATCTAATCGACCTGGAGTGTAATCTATACCATGTCAGAACACCACAAAGGTCTGTCTCATTGTCTACAAAATAGCAATTGTCATCTTGACCCTCAATATGGTAGTGCCATACTTGAATGACACTGTAGACTAAAAGAACCAATATTCAATATGTAGTAAAGATTTTTAAACAGATTGTTTTATTTTTGACGCTGTTTCTCATTATGTAGCCCAGGCTGGCCTCCAAGTGAAGCTCCTCCTGCCTCAGCCTCAAGATTACAGGCAGGCATCACCACCTGCTAAGGTTTGGGCTTTTTGTTTTCTGCTTTTGTTTTTTGTTGTTGTTGTTGTTGTTGTTTGAGGGGGGAGGGGTTCTTGGTTGTTTTAACTCTCAGGAGCCAAACCCACCTCTCAAGCTTCAAGTGATTCAATGAGTCTCTAAGTGGCCATGAATTTGAAAGCAGCTCTATTGCTGATACCATGACCGTCTGAAGAGCAAAAGCGAGTCACTGGCTCTTATCTGCGGCTTCAGAAACACAAGGAGAACAACACAAAGACTCACTGAACCCTGAAGTAGGCTCTCCAGACTATTCTTTTCCACTGAGGTTTGCCTGAGTGGCTCCTATTCTTATTCACTGCTAAGAGTGGCCCCAGAACAAAGGAACCCGTTCAGGCAGTCTTCAGAGCTGTGAATACTGTCACCCATGTGTCCTGAATAAAGAAGTGATGAAGAGCTGTTACCCTCTCCTTTTGTTTTCATAATAATAAGTCTTTCCACCGGACACATCAATTCGATTACAAGGGCGGTGACGTTCCCTATTTTACATGAGGTACCGAGCTGAGTGCTTGTTTTATCTTACGGTTCACGCAACAAAAGCAGACACTTATCAGTTACGACTCCAGGAGAAAAGCCCCCCCTCCCCGGAATCCTAGAGAGTCCTCGGTTAATGGCACCCTTGCTGACCGGTGCATCTGGTGTCACTTGCAGAGATGAACCTCTAAAATCCAAGTGAAACTGTGGCCTGCCCTGCAGAGCACTGTGATGTCAACAATTTGCTCCTCGCCTTTGTGAGGTGACAGGCTCGATGAGGAGATCCGTGCTACTGCGAAATCAGGATACCGAGTTCTCTGGGTTCTCTTACATTTGTTTGCTTGTTTGAAAATTTCATACAGGAGCATAACGTGATCCTCACAACTCTTTACTCTCGATGATTTTCTTAAAAACAAACAAACAAATAACCCCTGAGTCTAGTTGGTGCTGCCTGTGTGTGCATAGGTGGAGGACCGCCCACTAGAGCATCCCTAAAGAAAGCTGTCACTCTCTCCCCATAGGAACCATCAGTTGCCAAAAACTCCTCAATTAGGAGTAGAATTTCATGTGTCTCTCCCATGGCCACACTGGGGTTTTGGCCAGCTTGGTCTTGCAAAGGTCTTCTTGTACAGGAAGTCATAGCCACTGTGAGCTTGTGTCTGTGTGTAACAGTCCTGTCATGTCCAGCAAATGCTGTCCTAGTGCCTCTGGCTCTAACAACCTCTCTGCCACCTCTTCTTCAAAGACATCTTCTTTGAGGCTGAGGGAAATAAGATATCAATGGCTACTTTAGAGGTGACCATGCTACCGTCTTTTCTTCTCTGCCTGTTGACCAGTTACGGATCTCTCTTTATGTTAACTGCCATCTACAGCAAAGCTTCTTGGATGAGGGCTGAGAAATTCTCTAACCTATGGACATAAAGATAAATACTGAGGAGGTAGTTTATTACTATGTCCATTTCACAGAGTAATAGTGCTAGGTTCTCCCCTAGGGCAATGATCTAGCTGGTAACACACTTTTGGTCCAATTAATGGTATCAAGAGTGCATGAGTCCTCTCTTATAGAGCAGGATTTAACTGTAATCAGAGAAGTGAGACTGGGTTTGTTTGTTTGCTTGCTTGGTTTTTAAGGCTATTAATGCTTTGGGTATGAAATATCCCCCACAAGTCCATGTGTGTGAATAGTTGGTCACCAGTTGATGGTGTCATTTGGGTACCTTTAGGGACCATCAGGAGTGAGGCCTGCCTGGGGGAAAGTAGGTTGCTAAGGGGTAGGCCTTGAGGGTTATTCTCCAGTTCATTTCTAGCTCAATTATCTGTTGCCTGAGGCTCAAAACAGTGGTTCTTAACCTGTGGGTCACAAGCTCTCTAGAGTTGAACACCATCTCACAGGGGTCACATACCAGATATCCCAAATTTGAGATATTTACATTACAACGGATAACAGTAGCAAATTTGAAGTTCTGAAGTAGCAATGAAAATAATTGTACGGTTGAGCTCACCACAACCTGAGGAGCTATGTTAAAGGACCTCAGCATTAGGGAGATTGAGAACCACTGCCCGGAAAGAAGGAAAGCCTGTTGCATGCTCCCACGACCATGAGGTCATACACCATGAGAAACTGAGATCTTCTCAAACCATGACCCTACCATGGTCCCCCTTTTCTTAAGTGGTTACTCTCAGGTATCCTATTATAGGACTCTCTCTCTTTCTCTCTCTCTCTCTCTCTCTCTCTCTCTCT